>NC_050472.1:4414275-4714275 GCF_013373865.1 Monomorium pharaonis | reverse complement strand
ATATAAAATATTTTTAAAAAAAGTAATAATATTAAAAAAATAACAAATTCACTTCCATGAATATTTTTCCAATATGCAAAGATAAACTTCATATTTCTTAAATAAATATTAGATATATTGATTCTTTTGAAGTGGAGTAATATTAATTGTTTAGTGTTTATTAAAGAAATAATAAAATAATATAAGTTTATTTATTATTGTTTATTAATAATTTGTTAATATTATTAAATAAATATTAATTAAGGCGGGTGTACATAAAATATCCACTTAAAAAGTTAATCAATATAAAATCAATTAAATGCAATTAAATACCACTTGAACAATCAAAATTAATTATTATAATTAATAATTATAAAATATTTTAATATAATTAAATTATTTAATAATTAATTGACAGATTGGTACGCGAGTGTAAAAATATTTGCAGATTTAAATGCTACTATTTTATACAAAATTATTGATATTTACTTTGATCATTTAATTAAAAAATCTTGAACATTATAGTGTGATGACTTTGAGATTTTCGTATTATAAAACTTTGTTTTCGCTTTAGACTTTAGATAATCAAAATACACTGTTAAAAAATTATGCGGTGATTGCGGAAGATTCCGCACATTCCATCGCATAATAGCCAGCATCCATATCGATTACGGACATCAATTATACGCTTGTATAACGAGAAACTACAAGACTCTCCTTCCACGTCGTTACGACGCAATTCTCTCATTTACTTTTTCAAGGAAATGCTCCGTGAATGGTTTGCGATCAGCGACGGTCTTCTTTCGAGGATTTCGAACGTCATTGCATTGCACCAAGCTAGTCTTTTTCGCTTCCCCATCCCTTTTTTTTATCGTGCACTTTAGATCGAACGGAAAAGCAAATGAATCTCGAGGTACCCATGAGAGAGTGGTGCATCTCTGCGATACGTTTCTAAGTCCGATAGGAGCAATGAACGGTAAAGACTGCGAATAGATCTCCGCAAAGTCGATTTGTTATTGAGACATTGTGAATTTTTCTCTTAATTGCGCCAATTCTAATTTTTGTTTTAAAAAGTAATTCAACGAATAAAATAATAATAAGCTTTAAAATAGAACATTTAATTTCTTACTTTAGTATAACTGATATTAGATAACGATTATCTATATATTCTTTCCTTAGCCGTCTTCTTATCGATAGATATCGTTAAATTTCATCCGCGAGCGATTAAAGAAAGAACCAAGCAGTTAAACGGAGATGATGGCAGTAAGATGTGAGAGCGAGCATCTTCGAAGAGCTTTTGGATCCTTCTAACGCAGATTCACCGCGCTTAAAAAGAGGTGAGGGTGGGAGGGGGAGGGGAGGGGAGTAAATGTGCCCGCGGGTGTTCGCGGAAGAAAAAAGGACCGACCAAGCTTTTGACCGGATAATGGGCAGCGCGCGTTCGGTGCGATTTTTCCAGAGCACTTTAAAATACTCCTGGCGACCCGTTGTGCCCCGGGCGCAACACTAAGCGTCAGCCTCGTCCGAATGAGATCGGCAAAGAACTGAATGCATCGAGGTCACGGGGATGCGCGCGGTCGGTCGCGCATGTAGTCCGTTCCATTCGCTCTTGGGGGTACACACGGCAGCCGCATCCCTTATTCGGGGCCGCGGGCTCGCCCCAGGCCGGGGAATGTCGGGTGAAGCTCGCTGGAAACCGCTAAAGAACGACTCCACGACGAAGAGGCATGCTTTTCTTGTTGCGAAAGCTTTGGACCGTGATGAGAGGGATAAAGGTTCGATCTTGTCGTGGCTAGCACTGCAATTTTTTTGCTCATACAGAGAGAAGGAGAAAGGAGAATGAAGAGAGAGAGAGAGAGAAAATTTTCCGGCTCGTAGCCGACTTTGTTCCGTAACGAACGGCACTCTCATCGAGAAACAGTTCGGAAAACTGATCCGCGGTTCGTCGTGGTGGTTACCTTTGCCGGTTGCCATCCTTTAACACACAGATTTGCCGTGGTTCAAAAAAATAAAACCACGCGATGCTGCCGTTTTGCGCATCCACCATCGCTCGCAAGTTTAAATAGAAATAAATATATAAGTGATTAGAATTACAATAACGTGATGCGTAATTCGCGTGAATTCGCTGCTTATTCTGGATGTAAATATCGTACACCGTGTACCGTGCAATCTTATTAAAATATTTGTTCAACAGAAAACATACACCACGAGCCGGTCTATCCTTCTTCTCGGAACAGGACGTTAAATAAAAGATCAAATCTGAGTAAAATTATCTCAATTACATTTGCGGTACCAGTCCGAAAGCAAATTTGGGAAGTGGGATTCCAATTACAGATGGGCGAGGATGGGCAGCCATCGATTTAACGCTTCCAAGAGAAACATAACGCTCGAAGGGCACCACGTGCGGGATAAAGCGCGTCTCTCGTGATGTGGGTTAAGGACGACAAGTGCGCACGAACCTCCGCATTCGTAAACCATTTAAAATCTGGCGATACACGATCTTGAAACTTCAACGGCGAAATAAGGTGACTTTAAGGAATTCGCGACGCAAATGGTCGTCGTAACAGAACAGTCCCGCAAGATCAAGAAAAGAAAAAGGAGAAGGAGAAAGTGAGAAAAAAAAGAAAAATAGAAAAAAAAATACCTTGGAAGAGAAACGCGCACAATAGAACGCTACACAATAGATGGCTTCAATAACTCTCCGGCAATAGTATCTGGAGGGCTTGACGATCAACAGTCAATCGTCGCAATTTCCGAAGGAATAATTTATTTCCGAGGTACCTGATGGCTGATTTAAGGGTCAACTGGAGGATGTTAACCGGAAGTCGATATACTAAACCGATTGTACGATACCGTACTAATAAATAATTCCGTCCACGAGGCATGGTGGCGAATTAGGTCAGCAAGTGAGAAGTAATGGAAGTCAGTTGATCGAAAGGAAAGCTGTTCATGAAACTGTGAAAGCTTCATTTCAACGCTTAGTATCCTCCGCGCGATGGTGTCACGATTGGCGACATTATTAAAAGCGGAAAAAGCAGAAATTTTGTTAAAAATTGTTCTAAACGATAAATGAATAATATTAAATTTGCTAAAACATTCGAGATAGATTGTTGACTCGATGGTCATTTATTAAAAAACTACATTCGTTAACAAGAGATAATTTTTTTAACAATGTAAAAATCTGACGTAACTTTAACTATATAATATTACGTTGAAGTGACAATCGTTTATCTTTTACCACAAGTTAAAAGTGTATATATATTATATGTATGATTCAGCAGCTACAGGAGATTAGAAAATTAATTATTCCTCACATTATTCCCGGGGGATTAATTCGCGTCGGAAGGTATGGTTCACCTATAAGATAAATCCCAAGGCTTCCTTGTTTAATTTCGACGTCGCATTAAAGGCCATTAAAGTATTGCATCATACGAAAACTGTTACTTGAAATGACGTAAGGAACTCATTGCTTGAAACAAGTGTAACAAAAATTTCTCACACAAGTCGCCACGCCGTTAACACGCGCTTTAATTAAACGCCACGTTCGATGAAAAAAAAAAAGTTCTGAAACTGGGGCGTTCGAACTGTCGGATCTTTCCAGTTTTCTTACGAAAGAATTTCCAGCCCGACCTTAATTGCGCTGCACGAACGCGATCACAGATCGCGGTGTCAGATAAAGAGAGGTCAGTGTGCACTTCTTTTTCTTTGTTCGGTGCTCTCGAGTTTTCCGGATATCGAAATTGGCGACGGCCTATAGTCGAAATTGAGAGACACTGTTGGAGATTCTCTTCAAAATTGCAGTATCATTAAGCACGACAATGGATAATGAACCGTCGTTATGAAACCATACATAACGTAGTTGAATAAAAGAAAACGAAAAGATTATAAAATTGCAGGTTGCTATAAATGGCAACTAAATTCCAATTAAAAATTTTATCGCGTGGGTAAAATCGATTACCGTAGAAAGCGATTGAAATCAACGTGGAATAATTAATGCAAGATTAGCGCAAACTTTTAAAATCTTTTTCCTCCATTGGGAAATTATCTGGGTTCTTACATTCTTAATGTAACGGGATTTAAATTCTTAAGGCGAGCGTTCCAAAAATAACATAGATCAGTAAGTTTTAATTACATGATATGTCAATCGAGCCAACAAACTTGGTAACAGCTAAATTAAACAATTAATTAGAAGAACACCACCGTATTATCAACGCCACAAAATTTACATAGAAAGTTACGGTAGAAAATCTAAGCAGAAACTTGAAACATCGTAGCATTTCACTTTCTTCTTTCAAACAAGCATTTGAACGGTTTCTTTTAAAAAAATTTTTAATTTTAAATATAACCGTACAAATAAAATATTGAATATTCAAAAAACGCAATAAATATTGGAAACGTCATGAATACTGTTAAACAATGACTGATTTCAAATAATCTATTATTAATAATTATTAGTTAATAATTAATATAGTTTTGTGTCAGCATGCGTAAATATAGATGATTACACGCGGAGCATAGCATTTACTACACCAGTTTGATAACGCGAGAGAGTTACGGTATAAGGAATGGAGGCGCCACGTCCCGTGGATAGAATCCGCTGGTGGTATACTAGTCACTCTACAATCGATTGCAGAGAAAGCTTTACCGGCTGCCGGTGGGAAGAAGATCTGTGGTCCATTTCTCGTGTGTATTACAAAAGAAAAATAATTTTGAAATTTTAATTCTCAAATTTTCTCGTCTTTAGATATGGCAACGAATATTTATTTTTCCAGGATCTGTTAATTTTCCATCAGTTTTTACTATGTATGATAACCTACACGAGGTTTTATTGATCACCAACAAGCAACTCCAAATCTCTGTGAGAGATGGCGGCATGTTTCATATCAAAGAACGCTAAAGAGATTGAAAACACCGGTTTGATTACACGACAAAATAAAATCTAATCTTTTTCTGCAATCACATTTGTGTTTAATGAAGAGCTCCGATTATGTGAAGAAAGCAGGTAAAGAAATGAGGAAGGAATGATTGAAAGCTGCTTGCATAAAGTAAAATCGATGTAAAGTAAGCTAAGAGAAAGATAGAATGCTATCCTTGTAATATTAAATCGATATTATACGCTGGCCTTAAGAAGGTTAAAAATAACTACCATCAAAATAGATTCAAGTAAATTAAATATCGAGTTCAGCAAAAATACAAAAATTTAAAAGAAATGTCTATCTGTGAAAGGGACAGCTTTAATATGTTTAACCCAACATAACATTTATCAAATTTTATTTTCAAAAAATAAAAAAATGTAATAATTCTGTCTAATTTTTTTTCAAAAATTTGATTTAAATCTGGCAATTTTAATATATGTATAATCAAGTTTTTAATAAACTTCTTCGATAAAACTATTATAATTGCTACATTTTTTCAAATTTGCACATAAAGCGTCTATATAGATAATTAACTGGATGATTCACGCGTTATTGGCTCTTCAATTACTCCATTCGCTTCAATAGCCTCATTTGCTATTGTTTTCATTCCTTATGTGTATTATTTCACTAAACTATGAACTCTCGCAAAATCTACATTTGTATAATCTTGTTATAATAAGTAATCTTGTTATCAACTTACAATTTTGATGCAGAACAAAACCACATTAATGCAATCACGATAAGTGACAATTACACATACCTGAAACAAAAAAAACACAATTGCATAACTAATCGGCACCGTTGTAAAAATTGTACAATTTATTAGTCCAAAAAAAAAGTGACTTAAAGCATAAGCAGCGATTATGTATAAATTTGTCAAAATATTCTACACGTAACTCCACTTAAATTTATGACTTATCCTGTTGCAACACGCGCCTTGAATTAATTATGATTTTATCTCAAAACACTCTGTATCGAATCTTGGCCGCCGTCCAACACGGAGTCACGATTTTTCTTAAGCGACATACACGTGGCTTAAATGTATTCGACTCGTCATACTAATTCAAAATATAGAAATGCAAAACACATTTAGATTTTAACATGACAATTGTATGAGATGTTTACATGACAATTGTACAAATTACCGCTAGTTATTTTGCAAAAAAAATCCGTTCTGATTCTTTGATATGTTCATTTTGAGGAAATAAAACAGAATATGAATAAATTTCTTAAGTCTAATATTGATTTAAAGCAGCCAACAAAAAGAACAGAGTTTTTGACTAGAAATATATCGCTGGAAAGCAATAAAGATGTAGGACATTGATAAAATTGTTCCGCGAAATACAATATAAGACATTAAATTAATCAAAAAGAAAAAGTAATCGCCACGTATGTTATTTTGATAATTATTTTACTGACAAATGTTTTGGAAAGCATACATTTTCTGTTTAAACCTAAAACGGATTTTAAATATTTTCTACTTGGGTATTTTCTACTACTTCTAATTCCATTGGGTAGATTCGCAGATAATTGAAGAAAATTTCAAGTGGTTGCAAAGGTTGCATTTTTAATACTAACACACAGTAATCCTTTTACACAGTTAAAATAAAACTTTAAATAGAAAACACGTACGTGTCGTTTCAAGCGGAAACCGTAAATAACTTGAAGACTAATTACAAATTAACTCGCGAAAAATTGGTTCGTGTTTTTTCTACATGGGAGATAATTACAAACTAACATGAAACGCTGCCAAATTTACTTTTTCCTTCTCTCCTTTCCCCCTCCTCACTCTCTCTCTCTCTCTCTCTCTCTCTCTCTCTCTCTCTCTCTCTCCCTCTTTGTTTTTATCTCTCTTTCTCTGAAAGATGTCCAATTTTATACGCTCCTTTGAATTATACAGTAGCGTGATAATAAGCTTCCATGCGTTTCAAGCACGCGTTTCTGTCGATTCCTATAAGCAATTTTACTCTCAACTGAATCGCACGTCAAGTAGGCGAAATAATGAGAGCATGAAAACATGGAAATTCGTACCGGTACAATGCGTTTAACTCGGCACGTTAAATTAACGCAAAATGTGAATTACGTACTTTGCGCATTCGTACGAATACACATAGGGCAAAGCTGAGAAAAGCTCACAAAACCATTTCAAAAACGACGCAAGGCTGATCGAACTTTTCAAAGGCGGAAGGCAATTACTACTGCCGGATATCCTTTGAACCGTAAACTTCATGACAGATTCAAAATAAATTTTTATTTTATTATAAAGTTAACGAAGAGATTTGTGTAGCAATTCCCAACTTTCACAAAGTTCCGGTCAATAATTTCTCAAAGTTAGTCTCGGTAAACTTTCGTCTCTCGAACGCTTCCTTAATTAATCGATTCGCGTCTTTTTATATCGAAGAAATGTCTTCTCGCTTGTATCTCGCGCGTGGTTCTCGTGAATGTTGCAAACAAGAGTGAATCTCTTCGAGTGAAGTCCGCCTCTCGAAGTTTAACGATCGACAAGGAGAATCTTCTTTTTTTCTTATTGGATGCCCAGCGCGATGACACACACGTTGCCGCGTCGCCTCGGCGCCTAATTTGATTACAAAGGAAAACCGTCGCGGACAGTACGATTCACTGCTTATTATGCGCGCGGCGCGAGGGAGGCGCGCGCGCGAGAGAGAGAGAGAGAGAGAGAGAGAGAGAGAGAGAGAGAGAGAGAGAGAGAGAGAGCGCGAGTGACATACCTACGCACGACACGTCACGCAACGCGTGAGGGACGCGGGACGCCTTCGCGCCGTGTACGGCGGCATTGTTTTCCCTCCGCGAGAAGCGCTCTCTCATATATGCCTTCGAAATACATTCACCTGCGTGACAGCAGCGTGATCAATGGCGTCGTTGTACCAGACGGAAGAATATAAAGATGTCAATACTCGTGACTCTCCAAAGTGTCACCTCGTGACGCGTGCATTGTGCGCGTCCCAAAAATCGAGAGGGAAAATTCTCTACGCGTCCGACGTATATATCCCGCGCGATTTCAAACCTCCCCTAACGAGACTCAGATCTAATCCCAAATGTAACGAGGGAATCGTTTATATTTTCATTTACGCTTACTTTCAGTGATTCCATTCCGCCTTTCGCTCGCGCGCGATTTCAGCGCGACGCAGATCTGAGCAAGTCTAGCTCCAGTTTACGGAATCCTGAATAATTAAAGTCAGAGCTCTTAATCCGAAAACGTGTTTACTTCTTATTAGCGCAATAATTCAGCAGTGTATTATGGGAAAAACGTACGAAATGCGCTTGCATTAAAAGATCTGATTTAGCGCCTGACTTCTTCGCTACAAGCAGAGACTCGCGTCATTACGATGGCGACGACTACATTGTTGAATTGCAAATAGCGTGAGCACGTGTAAATCTCTACCCGCGCGCTTCCGGTCCCGATAGGGAATTAAGTGCAGAGAGAAAGAGAGAGAGAGAGAGAGAGAGAAGACACAAGCGTAATACCCGGCGGCGTATTACGCGAAAACAATTTACGATCTCACTCGCCTCTCTGATGTGATTCCGCTCCGTCTGCGAAACGGCAGCGACAAACACACCACCGTATCCGTGTCGGTAATATTAATACGGGACAGTATGCATAACAGTAAAAACGGAACCGTAGGATGAGCTCGTACGCCATGTAGGCGTGCACGTGTTTATGCGAATGAATGCGGACCACGCGCACCTTGTGGCAGTGACAGTTACGCGTCGCGGGACGCGCGACCATTACGAGCCTCGACAGCCTCGGCTCGCGACTCCGCAATGCCCGTGCATCGTAACGTATGAACGCTCGTGCACTCGTGTACGTGCGCGCGTGTACACCCGCGCGCTCGGCGAGTGCGAAAAATAATGCTGTTTGATTTTTCGACCTGCTCTCCTCGCGCCCATCCATCCGCCTCGAGTGACAGCATGTAATCGACGAACTTGCGCGCACACACACACACATATATATGGATGTTTTGTCGGGTATCGATTATCGGTCCCGGCGATATAAGCGATATGGTAGGTTTTCATCGAGCCGACGGAATAAGTTGTGCAAAAGAGATCACCCGAGAGACTGTAATTGCGGCCTAACGAGCATCGTCATTAGCGACAAGTTGACGTACAGAGGGAAACTTCTGCAGGTTACCGAGAATTGCCGTGTGTGGGTGTGTGTACAGCATTTAACGACAACTCCGTGTATTTCGCGTATTTGCTCGGCGATAAGCACTTTACAACCTGTCCGTCGTGCGAGATAATGAATACACATTTTTATCTTTTTAGACCAGATAGAGTTTAATCTTACTCTCTTGCGCACGTAAGACATTACTCAACGATATATTAAACGATTATGTTTATTACAGGTGTACTTTAACGAGCGAATATATGTGTGTGTGTGTGTGTTGAATTTGGATGTCGAAAACATGTAGAAACGGAGACACAGAGATATTATTTTGCAATAATATTTACGTAGTTAATTGATGAATTATTAATATTGTTAATGTGAAACTTAATACAAACACATATTATATTCGTATTAACAGTCAATATTAATATTTCTTCAAGATGTGAAATAAAATCTAGCAGGAAGGCTCGACAATCCATTCTATCTGTGAATAAAATAGGAATGCGAACGACTTAGCGTATTCAGGAAATACAATGAACGTTAGAACATTCATACTCTTTTAAAACTTTATAATTTAATTTAAAAAGGGGGACGGCATCTTGTATTTTTAAATAAAATTGAAGGAGCAAATAAGAAGCGAAGTGGATTCCCATAATATTTGATTTTAATTAAAAACGTAGTTCCACGAAAGCAAAATGTTATCTCCGCACTTTTCTCCATTTCCGGGCACTTTATCGATTTTATTGAAACCGGGCACGTACACACACGCGCGCGTACACGCGGGCACATGCATACATACATTGTGCACACCACTGGGGAGGCTTTCAGCCGAGGTGCACTTTCGTGGGAGCTCAACCTTATACGGTACCGACCTTGAAACAGATGCGACAGGCTGGTACCTTTGAAACACGTGCAGCCCATAATAAATCCCATCATCGGTGCGGCTGTCGCCCAGGATCCTCCGGCTTGCCCTCAGCTCGCGAAGCGGCGCGAAGAGAAGCGCAGCGCGACCGATCCGAGGGGCCTGAGAATCGGGGCCCTGATCCACGACGTCCACGACGACGACGGCGACGACGACGACGTTGACAGCGCTGGTGGCAGCAACGGCAAGAAGCTCGCCGGCGGTACTCCCCACGATCGACGAGCCTCACGGGCGTAGCGAACGATCGAGATCGCGAGACCGGAAGTGTTTAATCGGCGGCACATCGCGCACTAACGACAACGCGATCCCGCTCGCTTTTTCAGGCGCGGCTACGACGAGGACGCCGCGACGCGCACTACGCATGGAACAATAATGGGCAACGGTCGGCAACGGGGGCTAACGGTCGCACGTATGGGAGGCCACGTGATGCTCGATGAATCGGAAATCGCGGTGTGCCGTCGATCACCGCTGTAGATTGACCGAGGCGCGATTGAGGCGGCATGATGGGGCGACAGATGAGATTGTCCAAGTCAGAGTCTCAAATCGTTTATTGTTACAACGTCATCAGTGTGGCAGTGTTAGATGAATGAACGCGCGCTGGAAGAGATGGGAGATTAAACGATGAAAGGCTCATTTGGTCCTTTACAGCGTGACGACAAAGAGTGAATAAATTGGCGAATTGCTCTGATAAGTTACGGCGCTTTTGTATAGGAAGCAACAGCCAATTAGTCGGAAACTATCCTTTCGGAAAAGGATTCCTGCTTTCAACTAATTGCAGCTTGGTTGGTCCTTGTGGAAACGTTTAGATTCTAACTGCGCGCGGTGCACCGGGTTTGCTCATGCAGCCAAATTAATGTTCCATTCTCTTCTATAGTTTGGATTGGATTAAATGAGTGGATTAAGTGGTCTGTCGCGGTAAACGGTACGCCATCATTATTTTGCTATTATAACACTTAACATCGTCCGAATTGGAGATAGAAAGTTATCCTATGTATTGGCGTAGTATTTATATCTCTCTTCACTGGCTTTAAATATTAATCAAAACTTTAAGTATTAATTAAATAAGCTAGATAGATAAATTATAATAAGCCTGAGAAAGAATTAATTTCATATATCAAGAGTCGGATTTTCATAATTTTTTTATACATTTAAATGTAATTCTATGATATTTTTTGAATAATAATTATGTAATATTTTAAATAAATTTTTATATTATATCATTCAAGTTTGTTAATGTTTCATGTCTCCTACCCACATTTTCCCCCCGGCAATTTTTATCACCTCGACCGTCGGATCTAGGTAATCGCGACCGGAAATCAGTCAAGGCTCGCTCAATGATTCGAACGGAATGCCGCCGTAGTTTCGCCGTTGCGTGCGAAATTACGATAAGATTACCTATCATCGTATCGCGGCGGATAAATTATCTTCACAGTTTCCCAATACAATTTCGTGATATGCCGTCGGTGCCTGCTTATCGCCGCCCATTCTTTTAGTGCAGATTGAAAAAAAAACCAGATAACACACAGCACATATAACAAGTTTAAAAATTAAGCTGTCCTAATGAAAAAGTTTGCCGTTCATAACCGTAGCAACGCGTGTAGCGCAATGCAGGTGCGCTAACGTGAATGTAAATTTTCGTCAGACGTAACACGTGAGCACGCCTGGGCTAGTTTAATATTACTTTGCTCGGTCAACTCCAGCGACTGGAATTAATTAATGGACCTCAAGTTTTCTATGACTCTTCTCCCGTCTCTCTTTCCAAGTTCTTGACCCTTAAATGTCAATCTTATTTTGTTAACGAAAAAACACCAAACGTCGAGTTTTAACATCGAAACATGAGGTATAATTCTCGCTAAGCTCGAATTGACGCATGTGTGTTTCCAAAAGCTCCATTATCCGTAATTACACGTAACTCGATATTTGTTAAAACACCATGCCGCGCATCCGGCAAAACAAGTGAAATATGGCGTTTCTGATTGCATTTGTATTCCTCGCAGCTTTTATTAAAGCTTATGCAAAACGTAACACACGTATACGCCACACGCCGCACGTGTCAACACTCGTACATCGACTTTCAGGATATCAGCCGCAGGTTTCTCCTGAGCGCGACGCATGACTAATGCGCGCATTAATTATTGCCATAAGCTCCGCCATACGGATAAAACAACCGAATCGCTTATTAATGTCGTTAATCTATACAGAATTGAACGACGGTAAACCGAAAGCGCCCGGTGCGCGCTTTCATTAATTGATAAATATTTTCGCGCGCAATACGCTCCGTTGCGGCGGCGACGTTTCTGGCCGCTTTCGCGCGCTGAAAAATATGGCCGATTAAATCACACATTATAAAGTTGGACGTAAATTACGCTTACTTCGCATACATAAACGTCGCAACTCCGAGTATAAATGGCGGCAGGCGCGCCGCTCGAATTTCCGCGTCGTTCTCAATTATATACATTTTCATTAATCCCGTCGTCGTCCCTGCATAATTCATCGCATTATAAAACTCGCTTGGTAGAAAACACGGAGTTATTTCGTAAGAAACAGCCGAATCGATTTTGCGAGAACAAGATTTCACATTAAAAAAAAAAATGTAATATGCTATCGCGAAAATACCCAATAACCTTTTATGCGTTCCGTTAAATGGCAGAAATTCAAACGGAATGAAAAACACAAATAAATTTTCTATACCGCGATAAATTGTATGGCGCATTCACGTTTTATTTCACGGGGAAAGCCGCGGCATACACGCGCAAATGCAGAGCGTGCATGTCGGGATTAAGCGTGGAAACGTGAGTCCCGCATTCTGTTGCGGATCACTCGGTTACTAATTATCTTTACTATCGCCCGGCTATTCTTGCTCCCAATTGTTCGTCACTGTGCATTAGTGGAATCTGCGGTGTGTCCACGGAGGGTGGGACGCGGACGGAGAATCGATGCGATACGTGCCGAATGGGAAACGGGATCGAGAGTTGTGAACGCGAGCCCGGCAAGTACGTGACCATTGGCTGAACAGGCTCCTCGTTTACACGGCGTTAATTAATCCCGCGTAGTTTATACACGCATTTCGGTACCGTGATTTCCCAAGCACAACCGATAACAATTCGAGGACCATATGAATATATTCGGCGTGTTAGCGCGTTCGCCAGATTAGTATATATTGTTTCATAAACACGGGCGACAGATTGCATAAGATCAAATTTCGTCCAATCATTCGCTCTTTCTGCGTTGCTAATTTATTATCTGCTAGAATAATGGGAGAATGTACACCTGGCTAAATGATGTCGAACTTGAATTTAAATTGATGGTATCTCGAGAAGGGTAAAAATATTCGGCGTTGTCGTATATATTCGGGAACTTTTCGGTGTTTCGCCCATAGGCCGAAGGCTGACTAATAAGCCAGTTGGATCGTAAAGCGGGTAGACGCACACATGCAAAGAGCTGAAAACGATTTCCTTAACAGACGGGAAAATTGCGATGCGAGGTTGCACGCGAAGTCTACACTCTGGTACTAATATCGACGACCGTCGTCCGACTAGACGCAGACCTTCACCACTAAGCGTCTCTCAGGCATACTGCTGCCACTAGAAAGTCAAAGTAACTCAATCCTGAAAGAGTTGCATGTATGATGCCTATTTCAAAATTATTTCTATGTCCAACTCAATCGATTAAAAAGTACGAGGAGACGAAAAAAAACTTAAAAAGAATAAAAAAAAATTATACACAAAGGTTACATAAAAGATTTTGTGTGTTTGTTCTTCTTTCGCGTGTAAAATCCCGGGCGACGCGAGTAGAGGCACTGGCCTATGATTAATTATGCTGAAGACGGCGGCGAATGGTGGTGCAGGAAATTAATAAAACTGAATTCTCGTGCAACTATCTTGAAATTTATTAAAGCTGAATTCAAGATAGGTCGGGCGGAGATTCGTAGCGAGTCGACAGTCTTTACAGGAGTGTGTACGGCGCGAAATCTTCGAGCGGGATCGCATCCCGGTCGGATGTACAAAGCGGAGATGACGGGATTTCCCGAAATCTCCCGAATTCATGTTAAGTCGGGTTGGTTTTAAAACTAAACTGAGACGAACACGCGCCGTGTCCGTTGGAGCTATATGCTTTCACTCGACGCGTCAATGTATATTCTCATTAGCAATACGAAACAGATTTAATCAAATTAATTTCATAATTAAAATTTGTGCGTGTGTGTGCATAATTAAAATTATTACGTGCGCGCGCACACGCCTATAGTAATTTCACACGTTTCAACAAAAATAAATTAAATTTGTAATAATATAATGTATAATATTATATATTACATTTTATCTTGAAAAAATTCTAGAAAAAATCTGATTCAAAGTTGTAAGAAAATATTGGTGATTTATCCGACAATGGCGATCACACAATTACAATTACTTCTATAATGTTCCATTCGACGAATGTGTACTCTATTGAATTATCACGATCATAACACGAAAAATATCTTCTATTTGCAATCTCAGGTCAAAATCGTGTCGAGAAAACGATAATGGACCGTAATAGATTGCGTTATTGCGACCCAATTGAGAATTTTATTGGATCTTAAATATAAGAAAGCAGAATTTAAGAAGTGCTTCTCCAGTTATGAACTTTATGCGGAGAAAATCGTTAACTGAGAACAAACACAAGCAACGAAAAAGTAATATCTGCTCCTTGCAAATTTTTATTTTGTAACGGAAATTTATTCCAAGTCTACAAACTATAATACACGTGTGAAAAATATACTATATACCTCCCACACACGTTTTACCTTCTATAACATAATTATCTCTCTATTTCTTTCATAAATGATGTTTTTTTTTAGAACGCGCACTGCAGAGAATTATTATACAGTTCTTTAAATACAATTACAGATATTCATAGCGATACAAAACAAATTTAATTTTACCCATAATTAAATTATGACTATTGTCATGTATTAAAATGGAAAGAGAACGTTATAATCGCAATATAAAATATCGCATAATAATATTAATGTAACGTTACGTAGAGAAGTAATGAATAGAAACAGTATTAATTAGGAGATAAATTCTGATAATATTTTTGATGCCAAATCCAATCAGTGTAATTTGCTTAATAACGCAATTATCTGTATACGGTGCTGTAAACATATAATTTCGCTGTATAATTGATTTTCATTGATTTATATAACCAGTTTTTACTAAACGCACTAAAATTAATCCATATTTTCAATAACATAATCTCGTGTGATGATGACATAAGTCTGTAAGATAATTTGTATATAGTAATAAATCGTCCGTTCTGTTACCAAAACAAAATTCGAATTAAATTTAGAAGAGATCAATGAAAAGAAAATAATAAGTTTTACCAATTTGCCTCTAAAGTAAGCATAGTCATTAATGCTTTTTGTTCTTTCCTGTTACATAGACACATACACAATCGTCATCTTCCTACTAGATTGAAACAACCGAATTTAGACATCTGCTTTATGTCAATTTTATATATAGTACCATATTTTATTCTTTTCAATTATTTATTCAATTGTTATCAGAAAAGTATATTTTTATTTTTATTTCTGGAAATAACACGAGACAAAAATAAATATGTTTTACTACACATTTTATCTTATCTTATTAAAGATAATAAGCGATTTATTTCTAATCTCGCTAAACTGATTCTAAAATCGTTTGATTCTGAAGTCACACCGATAATATAAGCAATTATAGATGCAAACTATTCCTAATCCAAACTAGTCGAAACGTATCAGCGTGGAATTAACCAAGTTACACTATACAGCGTAACGTAATAAATTTTCAAAATTAACATGAATCGCGTTATTGCTTCTAAAGTTACAAAGTTTCTCAAACCACTTGCACAGTAATGATACCAATTTAGCACGAAATTAATCGTAATTCATTTCTAATTAAATTTACACTTTCCCTCTGTCGCGCGCTTATAAAGAAGGTACAAGCTGTATTAATTTTACTATAATTTTCTATTTTTCTTCGCGCTGCAGTATTAAGTCATCAAAATTTACATAAGTACATTACGACTACCAGCCAAATGCAATTTCATTCCTACAATTATGCTCGTTGTAGGAACAACAGTTTGTGCAACTGCAATTAAAAAAATGTCCGTCGCTTTATTAATATCAGACTCTCAATTTGCAATATAAAGTTTGCAGTAGAAAATAAAGTTGATAAATAAGATATAAAATAAACAAAATAATAAAAGAGTAATTAAAAAAACGGTGCAAGACGTTATCAATATAAAAAAATAAAAAGATTTTAAATGCAGCTAAAAAATTCCATGTTTATTAATTTTATTTCCAGTTTATGAAGTATTATTTCAAATAAATTTTATACATTGTGCTAGTTTAACGTGTCAACATAAAATTCCTTGCGGAATATGTCAGTTAAATAATATTTTTTAAATCTTTATAATATTTTTAGCACATATTGGTGAGTTTTATTTTATTCATATTAGCGCATCAAAATTTCGTATTACTACTGCAGAATTTATTGCGGTAAAGCGATAGCTTTATTATAAAATATTATATGAGCCGGGTCTTTTTTTTATTACATAATGCAACAAGCTAAAAAGCATAAACATAATTAATTATTTGTAGTATAAAATAGACTGTAAATGTGTCATCCTTACTGTAAAATAATTAAACTGTATAATCTCAAATCTAGCAAACATTTTATTTATAAGTTTTTCATAATTTCGAAACTAATTATTCTTTAAAAATATGATAAGACAAACACAGAAAATTTGTATGCAAAAATAAACTTGAAAATTGAAAATATGTGAAAGTAACTAACAAGTCCAGTAATAAATAAGAAAATGTGTATAAAATTTAATAAAATAGAATATTACGATAAACAATTAGCATCACTCATCGATCGATAGAGCTTACGCAAGAGAAAATACGTATAAATGTAGACTCATGCACCTGGATCGATCGTGCGAATAAACGACCAAGATATTCACTATAGTTTCTTTGCCTTATAGAGAAGAATGATAATGCACAAATCCATGGACACTGCGGATAAAATGTAAAAAAAAAAAAAACTATTAAATTCTAACGATGTGAAAAAGAACCAGATAAAAGAAAATTGGTCAAACGGCCAGAAAGTTCGAGTACTGTCAGGAACTGCCTGTCCTTCATTGTCTAGAAAAAAAGATTGATGTTTCATAACGATAAAGCAAATAAAAAATTCACTGCTTAACGGTAGCTATATAACAGCATGTTATCAAAGGCAGGTAATTGCAAATATGTAAATCTTTATACATCGCAAAGGAAAAACATACACGATAAACGTTGGCAAGTACGTCCATATTTAATGAAGATAATCAGTTAGTCAGTTAATTGATCATACAGTTAAAGTCAAAGGCATTGAGAAAAATTATGTTAAGTAGAAAAATAACACAAACATCGTTGAAGCAATAAAAGTAGCATAATAAAAAACCTAGGTAATATAAAAGAAATCAGGATAAAGGAAATGTAAGGAAAAGAACATAAATTACCGCGGTTCGAGTTCGGACCGATTCGCTGCCGAATCCTGCTATGTAACGCGGGAGAGAAATACGCGGGTTTTTCCTTCGACAGGTAACACAGTCCGGAGTGAACCAAAGGCAAGAACCGGTGATTTACATCGTGAGAAAGTCACGGTTCACTACGACTTATTGGATTTAACAGCGTAAGGTCGAAAACATCCTCGAGGATGGATACTTTGACTTTCCTACAAGTTAAAATGGGAAAACACCGATCATTCCATCGATCGACTTAAACTCGAAGTCAAGAAAAATAACATTCATATTTTCGGATGCCGAAACAGATAAAGGCGAACAGATTGACCGATCGATACGTATTAATTAAGCATTTATAACATATATAAAGGGCTTGAAATAAATAATCGATACACTGTTAAACTCGTAGTATCAAATTATATATAATTTAAATTATTTTTATCATTCCTACAATCGCCATTATTCAACATATCATTAATTTAACTAGAACAATTAAGTTAAACAAATTAAACAAGAAATATTAAATTTAATTTATTTAGTTTATTATTTACTGGATACATCTAGGTTAATATGGACACTATTTATCTTCCAACTAAATAATTCAATCATAGAAATAAAGTTGATTAAACGACCTTCTTTTAACTACATTATTTAACGTAATAGATTTCGACATCCATAAAAGCTAAAAATAATAATATATTATTTAACTCGACAAATTGGTTTAAGCTTAATTATTTAATGTTTAACAGAGTATAGATTTATGATGTTCTCGTTAGGATCGTTGATTTCCCCTCTCCTTCTCACTCTCTCATTCACTTTCTTCCTCATGTTGATTTCATAATCATCACTTAAAATATGTTTAACGTTAATCTAAAGATTATGCGTCTACATTTAATTAAAAAAATTCTTATAAAAATTTAACAATTTTAGAATAAAATTTTAAATATACATTATCTAGGCAGAATAAATCACGAGAAATCTGTAAAATAACACTTTACGAAATATTCACGATCGCGCGATGATCTAAATTTCAATGTTCTAATTTTCGAACTCCCGTTCTGCCCAGAACGGCCTAATTAAAGAAAACTTTCAAGAGGGACCAATCAACGGAGCCGGCACCAAGATTGCGAGCATTTCAGCGGGCCGGTATTTTATAAATTAAACTGCGATTGAATCTGCATAATCCGCGCAGCTCTCGTAGCTATGAACCACGTTTAATCGCGCTCGCGAACGATGCCGGCCGCTATTCATTGTTACCTCGCTCGGAAATAACCGGTTGAACCACTGACATTGAATGGCGAGGAAAAGCGCGGAAATAACGGACACTGCGAAGAGATACGCCTTCCTTTCATTCGCCTCGTGCTAAGCGATTCGCCACTCGATTCTTCGTTCCTTCCAACCTTCGATGATTGAATAGAAACGCGATTGCTTCCATGTAAAGTGCAAGCAATAATTAATTCTCTGCTAAGCACGATGTTTAATTTTTACGTTATTTAAAAAAAATGTACTTATATTAAATTGAACGACATAAAATCAAAGTGCATCCGCCTCGGTTCTTATTATTCGGTAATGTCGATTTTACAAATGCTGCAGGTTAACTTTCTTTTTCGAAGTCTTTTATACACTTTGCTACATAATAAGCTACATTATAATAAAGTGTGAATTTATTCTCTTTGATTGGAATAATGATTATGCAATAGTTTACCCTTTCTAGACTTTCCTAAAGTTCATGACAAATTACCTTACGAACTGTCCGACAAGAAAAAAAGCTGTAAAAAAAATTGTAAGAAGAAAAAGTTATTTCCGGAATAGAAAAATAAGAAGATAAAATGAAATGCACAGATGCAGAGACATAGTCGGCGAAATCCGTGCGGCTTCCGGCCTTTTACGGATTTTATGGGAAAGTTCGCCGAGAGGAAGGGGATGAAATGCCGTGGGCCGCTTAAATTTTATACCAAGCATTACATTGAGCATCATAAGGCTTGTGCAAGGAATCAAGCCGATAGGTCGATATGCTCGCTACGCGTTCCAGATCGATGAATACCGAATTACCTCGCGGTCGTTAGATAATGCGTGGAATCCATCCATCCATCCATTGAATCCAGGTCGCAGTTCGCCGACCTATCTACCCTGGCCGTATGACGTAAGGTACATGACGCACGTCAAGCATCCTCGAGGATACAAAACTAATCGGTGATTAACCTTCATTACTATTTATCGCATTAATATGTTTTATAAAAATAATGAAAATCAGCACAAACTTTCCATGATTTTATCCCGCTCGATCTAAAAATATAACTGCTCCTCTAAAAATATGACTGCATGTTATCCTCATAAACGTAAAATGATTATGTATTAAAACCACACGTATATACATAGAAAAAAAAAGTCTCAAATCCGCAATCATTTACTAATTTTTCTTATAATACATCTTTTAATCCCTTAAATGCATACCATCTTAAAAAATATTTCAGAGTCACAAAGAAGGAGAGTCAAACAAGTTTTGACTAATTTAACACGACACACAAAAGAATTCAAGGAAAAACAAAACCTTCGCGCAAAGGTATGATGTTAAGCGAGACACAACATGATCGAAAAATACATTTACTCCATATCTCAAAGTCGACACGATGCACATTAGAGACAATCCTTTGATCTATTCTGAGATTTGCATATACGGACGCGCCGGTAAAACGTGCGTATGTTCCTTTGCCGCCGCATATGCATTTCGCGTACACGTATGTACCAGCCACCCCCGCGCGCCACGTCGCGGTACGGGACGCGGCGTACGTTCGTTGAACTTTGACCCGGAAATGGCGACGGCGCGACCGCTTTGTGCTTGGCCTTCGACAACAGGTCGACGAGGTACTGCACACCATCGGCGAGACGGGATACGAAGGAAAGAAAGTTGCTTTTCTAACCAAAAAGCGACCATCGTCGACCTTTCGAGCGACACACCAACGCGATTTACCCATTGAATTTCTTAACAATTTCACTTAGAGGCACGTGTGATTCTTGTGCGCGTGAAACTCAAAACTCGAAAATCAATTCTGATTATGCAAGGTAAACGAAATGAATTTTTTTTCTCTGAGAAGAACGCAAAGGTCAATTACAAGGAATTTGGGATTATCAAATTATTTTTCTCCTCTCTGCTGCAGTGTAATATCGAATCAACGTGTTTAAACTATCTAATTGTGACTAACTCAATTTCCTTTCTCCGCCGAAACGGGAATAGGATTCAGTGACAGATAGCGAATCCGTAGTTTAGTTAACGCTATTTCAAGATTGATTATCGACATAGGTATGACGTAGCAATTATTGTACTACCCACAATGGAACAATACGCACAACAAGGCTCAGGGAAATATTCGAACGGGGGCGAGAGAAAGAGAATATTTCCGACTAAAATTCCTGAGATATCGTACATTCCGCAATGGCATCCCAGCGATTGTCTATTACAGGAGGCTCCATGCGTAATCCGTGTTCAACACTTGGTTATAATGTTGAGCGACTGTACCGGTGTTCCCCATTTCACGCATGAGTGAATACAAATATTATTTATCTGCCAGACAAAAGTGATAATCCTGCACGAATTGTTTAAAGAACAAATAACCAGAAATGTATGACCGCAAATCAAAATCAATTTTCTACTGGTGCTCGATATTGGTAATAATTCAAAATAATTGATGACGTTTCTCGATTTTATAACTTCCATTCTGTTTTTTTAAATTGAGATTCTATACATCACTATATAAATTAACAATTACTTTTATTTTACAAATTTTTATCAGTGTTTAATTTAACGTATTGCACTGTAAAAATAGAAATAACATCACTGCTTTTGTTGAAATTAAGAAATAAAATCAAAATAAAAATATCATTCATACATAAATGTGCTTAAAAGTTTATAATATATAACATTAATTCAGTGATTGAATTTAAAATTAAATAATTTTTAATTCATGATTGAATTTAACAAAAATTTTAATCAATAGTTATTAAAGAGTTATTAATATTTCATTAAAAAAACATGGTCTTTTTCTTTTAATAATTCCTCTTATAATTTTTACACGATAAAATTGTATTTTATATATACTCTCATTAATCACAGATGAACAATTTTGTTGCATTTCAATAATTTCGTTTCTATTACGAGTAACTATCTACTTTCGTGCAATTATCTCCTCACCAAAGTACTTTGAGTCTGTACTCAAGAACAATGCGTAGCTTCGAAAACATCTTCGTAGATAATGATCTTCCTACCAAAGTATGACATAAAGTATCGTTTCCAGAAAGATGAATGGAACAAAAGTTTCTTTCAATTCTGCTACGACGAATAATCATTCCGTTTCACACATCAATTATCATCGAAATAATTATTTTAATTCATAACCAGATTGTAGACACAAAAAACTTAAAACTTAAAACAAATTAAATAAAAGACAGCAATCCGAACAATCACAGAAATGAACTAAAATTCATTACACAAAAGCAATTGCTAATTTACGTACAATTTATAAAATTAGAATTTAGCAAAAAAATTGAGAATTAAAATAAAAAATATCATCAATTTCTCTTGATTTCCAATTGATTGCTAATATTGATAATCAATAGAACAATAAATCTGGACACTCTTTATTAATAAAATTCAATCTTATCTTCTGCAATTAAAAAATGTACATTTAACTTTTCTTATAACAATTAAATTTTACATTTATAATAAATTAAAAAGTTCTAAATTTGAAAAAATATCGAGTGACACAACACGTTATTATATCTAGATACGCATAGAAAAAATAATAATCTTATTACGAAATTTTAATAAAGCAATTCAGTATGCGATTATTTTAGCGACACCAGCAGAAAGGGATGTGCAAAATTTCATTTACAGACCCTTACATCTTGAAAGCATTGATTGCAAAATTAGGTCACGCCACTGAATCGTGTATAACCTTTGGCTACATGAAAATGTAGTGACGTTAAAGGAGAGAAAATTGATAAAACGCAAATAAATTATTATAAACAAAATAAAATTTAAAAAAACGTAAATTAAAATAACGCCATAATCAACATTCAATTACTTTGATATCCTTAACATCTCTATATTCAGTTCAATCCAAGTGGATACTTTTCAGTCTAATTACAAATAAAATAAAAAAAATGACGTTCGGTGTTGTGATAGCATACGAAATTTTAAACAAAAAAAAAAAATATGGAGAGAGATTCTACCTACTTCGTCGGTAAAATAAAACCTGTAGCGCAAGACAGTTGAAGAAATCGAAATTAAAATTTCATAGCAATGCATAATAGTTTAGATAAAAATCTTGCGCGCAAGAGCTTGCATTTCTTGTTTCCGCGACTTCGGTCAGGCATATCGCCTGAGTCTCGCATTTAAATGCCAATTAACGTAAACGTTAGAAACAAATAAGATCACTTTCTTTATTTCATTATTCCCCTTAAAAAAAAAATCATCTGCATCTTATGATTCGTTAATAACAAAGTAATTGTTTAATGCTCATTGCACCATTCAATTTCAGTGTCATACATGTAAACGCGTATACGTTTAATCCAATTTATTCGTTTCGAAGAAATGCATAAGAGACAATTAAGAATAAAATAAAACATAATAAGTTATCGTTATACGGCGCTTTTGCTATTGAGCATCAGAACTTTCCAATATTATAACTCGCACTCTACATGTGCACGAGCGAGTGTGTCATACGAGAGCGTAATTTAAATTAGAATATTCAGATCGATAACCGCGAGAGCGCCATATTGCATCGCACGCTAATCCGAGCGTGTAAACGCGTTGGCGAACCGCGTGTCGCGTTGCAACGCACGATGATATCGCGTTACGAAATCAAGGACTCGCCCAGACGGGCAACTTGACGAGTACTAAAAAGATGCCGCGCGCAAACGGTTTATTATACGCTTACAATCTAATAACAGGACGTCGTGAGCGACAAGGTCGCTGCTGGCGAGTCGACTCAACGGCGATATTATCATTTCATAGACCGCCCGTTAGACTAAATGGAGCCGTTCAGAGCCATTGACTGGATCACCCGGTCGTTCTCTCGCGTCAACACTTCACCTAGGAGATGAAGTATATATCCCGGGCTCCGGCAAGTCGGCTCATCGCGCTCCTCCTTTCGGTCATCCGGAAAGCTCTTCACTTGGAAATCGATCGAGCCTTTCACGACGGTACTCTCCGCCGAGCCTAAATCGATTATCAAATGATCTTCAGGGTTTATCCGATTCGTGCTAATTAATTTTCGACTCGTCATCTACATCGTCAAATCGTCGACGCGAATTGTTAAACGTTATGAAACATCTATTGTTCAACCCTATCCGTATACTCTCTAAACCACAAAAAGGATATTGACGAAGCAGACGTTTCTAAACAATAAAAGAAGAGATGGACATATTTGCTGTATAGATAGATCAAAGCGTTCAACGAAAAAAAAAAGAAAAAAAAAGGAATCGATATCAAAGACGACGAATCGCATTTTACATCTGTCGCGAGAAAGCGCCCTTACACATGTCGCATTTTCTCTATTTGCATATTCATGCATAAATACAAAGCGAAAATTGCAGAGATCGGAGACCGCGAGAGAGATTCCCGCTGCGAGCGCGACGGATCGAAGGTACCGCGCCGCGGGGGGGGAGGGGAGGGGGAACGGGAAGAATGAGGTGGCCGACAATGCTGCAACCGCATCCGCAGTCCGGGCAGCGCCAATAAAATTAACTTAACAGAGCGTACTATCGCCTATCCTCGGTTATACCGTGCTACACGGCGAGTGGATGGTGGAGGATGTGCACACCTTTTCGTCGTCGCCGCATAAAACACCACTGCAGCATCAAACATCACACTCCGCCGGACTGCGATTGGTCGAGAGGTCACCGACTCTGAGGCAGCGGATTACTGGCTGTCCGCCGTCGTGATCGTTGTCGCACGCTTCCCGGCAGCATGCGTCCTCGTCCACGTCACTGCACGTCGGTGCATCCCCCGCTCGATCAACGGATTACGATCGCTGTCCGGATTAGTGCACTCGCGGGATAACCCCGAAGATTAAATTTCGCGAGTGTGTTCGCCGGGCACGTATCGCGATGTAATCGTGTGAGCAATCGCGAATGTGTTCGCACGCAAGAAGGATATCAATCTATCGATCCTATTGATCTGTTGTACACAGCAGAAAACATTATGGGATGAACGTAGCAACGATATTTCAGTCTTCCATAACGGTAACAAAATCCGCATAGAGTGATGATGAATGGGTTTTCAATAGTTTATGCTTAATAAACAGATTTAGTTAATAATGTATAGTTTCCATTTGTATTAATGTCTATCCGTCATTTGATTATTTAATGCAATTGAGGCGGGATTATTATACAATTAAAAGCGGGAGCTGTTCCGGCTCGATATACTTCGTAGAAGCTGTCAAAATATTGTTAGTCTAAATAGCGCCATGTTATACAACTATTAAGACACATTAAAATAATGTTGTAATTTAACATAGAGAAAAAAAAGCTCATAAACGACGATTCGCGGAAACGCCCCGTCGTTTTGTGTGCCCGATATTTCAACACGTGCTCGGAGGAGAACGTCCGTGCAACGTAAACAGTGGCTTATCAACGGGATGCAGCGACGATGACCAAACCCCGATAAGAAATGCGAATCTGTCCGAACACACCTTGTACAGGGGATGAAATATCACAGGTCCGTTAATAAACGAGGGTCGTAAAACATTGTAAAACAACGTAATATCGCGTAACTTGGTACTATGAAAACATTTACCTATCAAACAAATGTTGAGGAAAAGATCTCAACACGAATATATAAATTTACAAGATTATTCCACACACATACACACATCGCTCTTCGATATTTCTTTAACAATTAGAATATTGTGCTATTTCTATTATATCGCGCATATAAAGTCACCAATAGCGAAAGAAGTTACGAGGGATTCGTAATTCTTCTGTGTGTCTTTTCCCCCCCATTATTCAAGGGGAACTTTGACGAAACATTCTGCCCCAATCATTTCCTGTACAAAATTGCTAATTGCGGGAAGAGGCGAGAAACGAAACGCAGGGAATTCCCCGATAGCATCCGGGCGGGGTACCCAGTGACCTCAGCTACACTGTGCTACGTTAGGTCGCCGGGTCACGCGGATACCCGGGTCGACGCATGGCGCTCGGTTAAGACACTCATCCGCGATATCTCGGTGCAAGTTCGAGAAATCGTTCATGAAATCGACAAAACCTTGCAGCATCCGCGAAACTCGGCAATCAGTCAGTAGCGTCGTAGCCGCGACTCGCGACTCTCGCGGGGGAGAAAAAGTTACGTGACCCACTTCAGACTAAACGACATCTCGTGCCCTTTGCGTCTTTTTACCGTCGCACACCACGGGGGTGTGAAATCCCCGCGCGCGCGAGACTTTTCGAGAGTCGCGCTTGCTCACGCGGATAAGAAGCAAAGGTCAAAGGTGCCCGTGGGAAATTTACGTTGCACGTACGTGACTCGATGCACGCCGTAATTACGCGCGCGCGCGCGAGACGCGAGAGATTCGGGCTCCGTAGATCTCGGACTCACACACTCGTCGCTTAAGTTAGGCACCACCGCGAGACAGCGACCCCGCTTTCCCCTCGTGGAAAGCGAGTTGGAGCGAAAGGGTAAGGGCTACGTATCGGTAACGTGTCACTTCGCGGGGTGCACCACGAGTGCACGCTCCAGCATGGCGCGTTACGCATTCGGCGTCGATCTTCCGATGCACAACTCAACGACGACACACGAAGCGACGATTGTGTATCTCGAACCGATGGCGACGGCAACGACGATGGCGACGCAAACGCAAACTCCCGCTGTCCCGATGTTTTCAACTCCACGTCAACCCCCGGAAGATCGGAAAGCACACTACCACGACGCGCTTCACCAGACCGGAGTAAAGTTACGCGGCGCGTTGAGGTCGGCTGATGACTGACTCTCTCCGGGCGTCGCGACGCCGACGCCACCTTTGCGCGCTGGCTTCCCCCCCAACGGGTGAGCTCGACCCCCTCGACAGGCCGACGGCGGCGGCGGTGGCGGCGGCTGGCTCTCCACCCCGTGCCAACCCCCTGCTTTCCTTCTGCAGCTGCAACCGCCGCCGATTATACCGACCTACCACCACCGGGTCCATACACCTATCCGCGACGATGCACCTGGCGTGCGAGCCCTCGAAGGTGTCTGACCGATGAGCACGATACTATTTCGAGAATCATACGGCAGGTAGGGAAGACCAATAAATTTTTTACGTCGCCGATTCATCTTATTCTCGAAATGAAGAGAGAGAGAGAAAGAAAAAAGAAAAAGTCCACCCGAAGAAATGAAATCCCGATCGTGTACTTTCAAGAGAATTTAAACCTTTGGAAAAGGACCTTTGCTTATCCCAACATTAGTTTAATCGGGCATCTTTTTCTTCAACGTTACGTTTTATCGTGCTTAATTACATCTTTAATATGCGTATTTCAACTTTTTAATAAGTGCCGCGAAAATAAAGCGAGAACTGCGAGGATTGCAAGTGGAAATCAACTTTTTCTAGGATTTTTACGATATTGATTAAACTTTTACACGAAAGTACGAGATTTTTATCTACGCAGAAAGGTTACGCCAGTAAAGATGATTGGTTTGATCTTTCCATTTTAAGTACTTCCTCTCTATCGCGAGGATCTGATTCAAGTGACCTACTTATGCAGGTGGGTATTTAAAGAGCTTCGCGGATATTCACTGATCTCCAAGCTAAGAAATTAATTTTATTATCCTCGTTAACCTCGTGAATCATAATGCGATCGCTGGTCATGAAAATATCAGAAGATACGATGACAGACGGGCAACCGTCGATTTTCGTCACGACTTGAATAGATTCACGTGTATGCTTCTGCGCGAACCGCTCGATATTTCCTTGTCTCTCGTCAACGCCGCGCTGGCATGAATGCACTGTGAAACAATATATTTCACTCCGCGACAGCTCGGCCTATGATTATATCCTGTCCCTTTGTAAATTATGCCTCGTGGCAATATAATAAATCATATAAAATAATAAAAGATCTGTTTATATTCAATTTTTTACTATATTCCGAAACATCGCACACTCAACGGAAAGCAATTTACAAATGGAATCTCCGTGAGAGACATCAAACTAGAAAAAAAAACTACCTTGAATACAAAGGCGAGAAGAATGCGGGATATTGCGAAGTGTTCTAAAAATTACAAGAGGCGACATAAAATTATTTTCGCCAACAGCAGAATCGTCTTCGCTTGAAGGAGCACACAAGAACACGAAGTCGTCGCGGAGTTTAATGACGGCAAAGGTATCGTAGATAACGACAAATTCGAGTATGTACGAAACCGAGATCAAAGACTATCATGGCACAAATGCACCTTCATAGCGACATTAAACTCTCAATTAGGCAAACCACGTTTCAAGGTGGCAAATGCTATGCGCAGACAGACGGCCGGAGTCAAAAGGAACCACTTTTGTGCGAGTGTAATAATGCTAATACATAATTTCTTGTGTGATAAAGAGCAAATCGTAGATTTGCTAACAGTAAAGCTTCACTGTCGAGTTTTAATTGTTGCGGTTTTTTATCACTTTTTTTATTGTGAGTTACATAACATTTAGTAAATGACATAATAAAAATTCGCGACAGTAATAAAAGTGTCGAAAAAAAAAAAACTTGCTGTATCTGTACCGAAAAACAATTAAAAATTCACTCGACGTTTGACACATAATTGTCAAAAAATTTTCGAGATAAAATTATACTCACAATGCTCCTCTGAGATCAACAGGGATTTACAGGATTCTCAATTGCTTGTAATACATACCTGAAACAAAGAAAAATGGAAGGTAATTTTAAAAGCTGCGTTAACTGCTTGTATAATTATTTAATCTTTAAAGTTAAAGGGTCTCCTAGCAAAACACTTATCCATCCCTCGAAAAACTTATCAACAAAAAAAAAAAAAGACGTAAATCAGAATCGAAAGCCTTTGGCTAAGAAATCCTTGGGAAAATTATCACGGCGTATTTCGGGAGGAAAGCACGCCGATAATCCGAACGCGATGATCGTCATCCAAGGCAATTTTGTCGTCACATCGGTGACGTGTTACACGCGAACATGACATGCATACATCGGACGGAGGAATAACGTGTGACGCTATCGTCGCGATCACGTTGCCTTTTTATATTTAAACGACAAGTGGTCGGGACTTGTACTCCCACGGCGATGGTGGTCGTTTTCAAAGCGCGAGCGCGCGGCTTGCCTGGACGACGCGCGCGTGCAAACATGTTTATAGCTCTGATCCATACGCGAGATACGGCGAGACGCGTACATCGCTGTACCGTACATACATACAGGCACGCGGCCGACATATCGATTTCCAATTTTCCGTCTATGTACAAACGCGCGCGCAAAACCGCAAAGTTTATCGCGCCGATGGCGCATGTCGAAGAAAACGATGTAATCCAGGGGGGGTTCTTAACCCTCGCGGCGCCGGGTGGTAAATCTACCGCAACGGTCCGCGCAAATGTAAATTATTCGACGTCGTTCGGGCCGGCGTATGGGCTTTATTCAAATTAAGCTCGCCAGATACATAATAGCCAAGGTGCAACTGTTTCACGGAATGCGGAATAGCGTTTGCTGCTTTAAGCTTCCTCGATTACTCTGGTGTCGGACTGAGATTATATTGATGTCAGTTAATCGATTGGTGGATTATGATATTGGAATTAATGTCTCATTGACGTGCGTTTTATTCGGAAATTTTATGAAAATTCAGTAAAAGTAAAAATCTAATTGTATTACAATTTTGTTCAATTGTACATCTCGAAGTTATAATAATTCTATATAATAAAAATATACACAAAATAATGTAATAAAGCCAATAACATATGTGATTGCGGGCTGCCAACTACATTAAATACTCGATACAATAATATTTGCTATTAATGCAAGTACAATGTTGATACTGCAATAGCATATATTATTGTATTGAGTATATCTGTAATTGGCAGACCGCAATAATATATTTTATTGAATATATTACTTTTTTTTTCAGTGTATAAGTTAAGATTAACATACTTATTAGCATTGTTTCGTACAGACTAAACTTGTTTAATTATAACTCAGTACAAAAAAAAAAAGAGAAAAGTTCACGATTGATAGAATCTTCAAGCCTAAGTTGAATTAAGTATTTATCACTTAAGCCTTTGCTATTTACATAAATTTTTAAATTTGTTAAACGCGCATCTCTGAATGCGTGCATATTCCTGCAGCTTTGCCGAAGTTCACGAAATTCATTTTCCAACAACGCGAGCGATACCAGTGCCAGATAAACTCAGTCATCTCTGAGAATACGGAAGAAGAAAGCGGAATTCTCCATGTCACGACGATCAGTCTTCCAGAGTCGTAGGCTAAACTTCTCGCAGAATTCACAAAAGTCAAGCGGGGGGTTTAGTCGCTCGCTTGAATCGGAAAGTTTCGTCGGAGCTCGGGAGATCTCTCGCCCGACAGTGCCGAAGTTCCGCCATTCAGCGCGGAAGTCGAAATATACGGGATACCCTCTCAAAAATATCCGCGAGTGCAATCGACAGTTATTACGAATTCGAGATAACAAGGGGGAATTATCGATCTGGCGATGGCGTAAGAAAGCTCTTCCGGCCGCCGTGTGAAAGATGGGTCAGGAAACATCGCGTCTGAAGAATTCCGACCGTTCCGGCTCGACATATTATTCTCTTCTGTGCGAGGCAGGCAGACTCTCGCCCAGACGGACCGGATGAATGATACATTCGCTACCATCTCTCATTCCGCGCCACCCATTTCACACCGTAGCCCGCCATTATTTAACCGAGCCCTCTTACAAAAAAATATTCACGCGAGAAGAGAACGCCTCGGCGAGAAGACCTCGGGGAGAAGAAACGCTTTGAGAAACTTTGTCGCCCCTCCCCCCCCCCTCTCCAACGAACGCCCGGAAAAATTTCCTAGATTGCAATTTTATATCGCGACGAGAAGATCCTTTCTCGAGCGACCGTGTGAAAGGTTCTAAAGCAGTTTTTTCGATCTCTCTCCGAAAGTGTCTCCGCAAAAAATCGACAAAAAAATCTCGTTTTACAATGTCATTTTTGCGATATCTGTTGTTGTCGTCTTGTCGGAGCTCCACTTTGAGAAAGGGGGAACCTTTGAAAGCTACGTCGTAATGCTTCGCGTGCAACTTGGGTTGCGCCCAGCACTTGACGCGCGTTAGAGAAGCGTAAACGAAAAAGAGAGGGAGAAAACTACAGCGTCGCAGACGCTTTTCAGAGACCACGTGTACACACGTTCTCGACGAGGTGTGCGTTGCGGCCACTTGAGCGATTCCCCCGCGAACGATCAAGCCGCGCAAAGTTAGTAACCTTCTAGAATTACATCAAAGCGCCCCGCACGCGCGCACGGGGCAACCCCGAGAGTTCGCCGACCTCGGGTGCTGGCAGTACGATGCACAGACGATAGAAAATTCACGAGGAATTTCACGAGAGCCTCGAACGAGGCTCCGCCGAAGACGCCTTTGCAATTTTCTCGCCCGCATTCCAGGAACCCCCGTTGTTCCTTCGCCACGCGCCGAATTTCCTATTCAACCCCGTTGCGCACGCGAGGAACGTTTTTTTCGGAGAACCGCGCTATCGATTATTGTTCCGAGATGCACTTTGTATCGTCCATTTGTATCCGCCGGGTATAAAATTTGATCGATTCCGTCGGCGTCAATCCATTCGGTTTCTGTCGGGGACGACGAACTCGCTCGTCACGCGCCCATCGCACAATTTTCCGTTCGTCGGCACGCACGAAATATTTCGCCGCAGAACCGCGATCGATATTTCCATCGAGCCGAAACGCATTTCCTGCATCGCGTGTACCACAAAGATTCATCGTTAGAGCTAAATGCACAATTTTTTCTTTGTTTTATTTTTTATTTTTTTTTAGTCACGCCAGAGGCGACGTTATCACGAAATCGCGATCCATCAATCTATATTTTCTAGAATATAGATTGAATCACTTCTTTTTCAATCAAATACTGTCCCGTTATATGTACGGAACATCACGTAAACTATTCGTTATTCTTCTGTACTAAAAAATTGTATTTTGAAGTTGTTTTTCTATCGTATTTTGAAACTGAAGTATCGATAAAGCTTAAATAAGCTACACGTTCAAATAAGCCAAACTTGTTAGTATATTTGTGCAAACATGCGCAGCTTAAAAATAATCGTGTGAAATATACACCAAAGAATTGCTTTTCATCTGAAATTAAAAATCCTACAAATAGCAATAGAAGCAAATTGAAAAGCTTTTATAAGAACAGATTAAGGAATATGTGTAAAGAATTATTTGTAAAAATGTGTGACTGAAAACTGTTTTCGTATAAAAGCATTATTGTTACATTGAAAAAAAATTTACTAAATTGAAATAAATATTTTTTCAAATAGTACCATGCAGAAGTTTTGTAAAAAAATAAATAATATTTATTTTGAATAAAATAATATTTTCTTTAATTTAGAAAATGTATTATACATTTTGTATACATTTAAAATATTATCTTATTTGAAATAAATATATTTATTTCCAGGCAATATATTATTTATTTTTTACAAAACTTCTGCCTGGTACTATTAAAAAAAATATTTATTTTAATTTAGTAAATTTTTTTCAGTGTATTAATTAAATTAAACAATTACAAAAGGAACGATTAGAAAGCGCAATTCTTTGATATATATTTCAACATAATACTTTCAACATAATTTCAAAACACACGCCAATTTACTCGAGAAAACCAGTTTGGTGCAGATATCGAATTATTTTCATACATATTTGTTGCAGTTACAATATCAAAATATCGGTGCAGTTTTTGTTGGATCTATTCACTCCAATAAACTTATATGAGCGTGTTTGCGCATGCATACTTGATAAGTTCACTTGAATGTCTGGGTCCGGTTTTATACGAGCAAAACTAGCAAGCATTACGTTGAATATTTAATGGTAACTCGCATTGTTTCCTACGACGAAACGAGAAATGTTGGAGTAAGAAATCTAATCGTGGAGTCGTGAAACGCGAAAAACACGCCTCGGGATCAGTTTCGCGGGGAAGTTGACACCACGAAAAGAAAAAAGAAAAAAATAGAGGCGACGCGCACCGAACGCGGGAGTTTGTCGAGAATGGGATATAGAAATCCGGTAAAACGGTGAATGCGCGCAGCCAGCCGTTTACATGCCTGCCTGCCGCAGAACCCCTGAGAACGGCGCACCATATAGGCTGAAGACGCAGAAACTTTTTCCGTCCGGAAGCCGCGTCGAAACTTCGCATTAGGATGTGACATAGTGTCGCCGAACTCTTCTCGGACATCGCGAGATCCATTTCCTCTTCGCGAGGATAGGCGATACGCGAGATATATAGGAGTTGGCGAAACTAGTACGTGACTGCAATGCAAATCGCACCGCACTGTTTTTAACGAGACGCGCGAAATCTCTCTGAAGCGTCCTTATGAAACGTAACACAAACGCTCATGCTAAAAAATATTCGTCCTTATTTTCAAAAATTTATCGGTCCTTTGTCACGCCTCAAATATCGCTCATATATTTCAAACTCAGGCGAAACTTTGTCACGCGATTTTTCATTTGTTTAAGAGTCGCCGTACGCAGCACGAAGGTGAGACGGTAGGAACCAACAGGAGAGAAGAGAACCGTACGTATCATCAAGTGAAAATTTAAGTACTAGACAGATCTCCTCTGTAGCAAGTTCCTCGTCTCGCGCGCGCTGAAAGGGTAAAATCGCTGTCGACATTAAGTGAATCTTCCTGCCGTTATCGTTGCGATTCAATTTTCCACTTTAGCTTTAAAACCGTCCCTACGTGATATCAATGGAACCTGAAAAAGAAGTCTCGCGAGCTAAATTCCATTATCATAAACCGCAACTTTCATCACTTTCATCACAAAATTTGCGTGCTTTATTTCCTGTCCGATATCTTTTTTCTCGAAAAGAAGAAAGTAAAATTAGCATCGTATATAAAATTCGCAACGCAATTAAGAAAATTTTTTTAAATTCATATTACATTTGTCTATAAGTAATTTACGATAATAATGTGTCGTTTCGATAAAACTAATTATTATACGATATAATGGTGATATTTTTTTGCGCGCGGTAAACAAATTAAAATCGATTTTGTAAACTAAAAAATAATGGTTATACGAAGCTCGAATTGCAAAATGCCTACATTTCGATTTATATATCGATACCTGACCGATATCGATTTCCCGTAACTCTTCCACAAAATCACTTTGACGAATGGCTGCCGATAATTTTGCGATAAACAAGCGGCACGTTTCACAGTCGTGAGAATCCAAAATTTATGTTCGTAAAAGTTTGATACATGTTACAAATTCTTTGGATGTTAAAAATTTTGGAAAAAAATTTTGAAAAATTGTAGTTCTGTAATTAATTTGTAAATAAATTTACAGTAGTTACGATACTGTTTCGCTGATACGATAAGATTAGCGCAAAATCACGAGAATGTAGATATACAAGATTAAGATCCGACGAACACCGAATTTATTAAGGGGAGAAATTACGCGAAACGTGCCCCAGCACGTCAAAGGGGGTGAATTTCGTCGTCAACGTCGGCGTAAGGTTTCACGACGGCCCTGCGTCAATATCGATCCGCAAGTAGTAGTCCGCTCTCTTTCTCGCTATATTTCCGCGTCTCTCTCTCTCTTTCCTTCCCTCTGTCTCGTCGTCTCTTTGCACACCTATATGTTACGGAAACTATACAACGGCTACACAGTCGGGAAAATACGAGTCTTTTCCCTGGTGAAATATGCACATTAGCGTGTCTCCTGTTTTTCAATGTTTGAATTATTGAATGCCTCTATTCTTTTTACGGTGTTTGATACGAAAAACATTCGTCTCAGAATGATGTTAATGCAAAACGCAGACGTAAAAGATTTGACGTCTTAAATTTAAACGATTGATGCAAATTATCAAAATTAAGAAATCATTAATCAAAAGAAAGTCGATATTAAGAGAAATATAAATGTCTGTATTAATTCTTTTGCGTTTAAGCAAAAAAAAAAAAAAGATAAATTCCAGATTTTTTTAAAAATCCCACGACTCTTCAAACAATGATCATTGCATCGCCCTTCGGATGAAATTGGAGGAAATTGTAACGGAAACTGAAAAATAAGAAGCATCTGCGAACAGACGAACGACCTGTAGTCGTGTTAAATGACGAACGATCGAACAGATTGAATCCAGACGTGATTCTTGCTACGACTATCGACCGTACGGTGATATTAGCTACGGTTGAGTTGTCGGCTCAGCTCGGCTCGGAAATGAAAAAATATATTGCTCGCCGCAGAGCAGAAACATCCGGCTGAACGAATGGCACTCTATTTTTCTCATTTTTTTTATTATCCTTCGTCGCTTGGAATAAAAAACAATTTACGCGAGCCCCTTTACACATTTTTCTAGTTTCAATTCTCGCCCAAGACAATTTCAATTCGACAAAACCCTGCTGTGATAACATAAATTTTTAAATATTTTCTAAGAGTATAAGATATTGAGAAATCCACCTATACAAGAAACAATGCTACTTGCCTTGGGTTATCTTCCATTATTATATTTCCATATCGAATAAATGTTGATATAAAGACAATTGATAGAACATACTTCTGTCAAGAAACAAGGATTCAGTACAAGTGTATTCGTGTTGCAAAACAACAGAGATTAAGTCTGGTCTAGACGGATTGTGGGAGCGTGAACGTGGCGATTAACGATTCGGTGGCTTCTCATCACCAATTTGAATCCTTTCCGACGACCGGGCGGTTTCAAAAGGGTTGGAATGAGAAGAGAAACGAGGGGTTCGTAGGCTCTCCCGTCGCAGAGACATTATCGATCGATCGTTCGCGTTTATGCTCCTTGCCCGCGAGACAAACGAGAAACAGCGCGTAATACTGAACGGCCGTGTTCGTGTACACGATTCACTCTTTGTTTGCCCGTCTTTCGTTTGTCGCCCTCGTCACGAAAGCGTAATTCGCACCCCCGTGCACCCTCCCACCGTCTTCCAGTGTTTAGCGACGAAGAAAATCCCCCAAAAAATCCAGAACGACGCCGCCGCCGGAGGCAGACGTTATGTTTGCGAAAGCTTCTTGGCGTTTCGTCACGAATTCTGCCGGAGGCTCCCGCTCGCAAAAGTAGTAAAGGATTCAAAAGAAGTATTCAACTCAATTAGCAAAATAAGAAAATAAAGATTCTCTTTATAAAATGAGTTCTGCACAAAAAAGAATTATTTCGAGACGGCAGAAAAACGCGATTATTTGCCAGAATAAGGATTCGTTAAACCTGACGTCGTACGCGTGTAAAAATATCGAAAATTACGAAACGCGAGTGGAAAGCTAAAAAAAAAAATTCCTTCTCGTACCGCTGTCATGGCACGTAGAATCGCTGCGAATAAAACATCGCGTGAAACGAGGTCAATTTCGTGAGAATTATTGCGGATTTACCTTTCTCACGGTTTTCCGCTTCTCGCTCGATGAAATCGCACAACGGGGATAAACTTCGATCGATAATATTTACACGGTCTAACACACGCGGGGCTAATCCAAGAAAACTGCTTGAACAGCGTGCAAATATGGCATGAGACGGGAGACTCGGGCGCAACGGACATTAATTCCGTGGATCTGTCATTATTCAAGTTCGCCGGTAAATCCCCCGATACATCATCAAGCGCACATGATACAGAACTGTATTAAAACCGTCCGTAATCCCGGTCCTTCGAGCGTACACACTTTGAGGATCTAATAAGCCACCATAAATTTAAAGAGAGTAAAGAGTTTAACGGAAATTCAGGAATTATTAGACATTAGGGATCATTGAAAATTACTAGCAATTATTGCTTTGATCTTTCATTCCATTCTGTTTAGTATATTTACGTCTGTATTTATAATGCACAATTTTGCATTTTATGTCAATAATGTATTGTATATGCAAGACATCCATTTCTGTATACATTTTTTAAGAATATCTTAATTTTATATCGATTCGATGTATATCTCGTACGTGCATTTAATTTTTTTTTTTTTAAATAAAATATATAACATTTATGTAATATTTATATAAAAGTAGAAATATCATCAATTTCTCTATGTGTATAATACTTTATATTGGTGTCATAATCAGATTATAAACCTAATTTACAATGCTATAATGCACATGACACGTGTGAATAAAAAGCGTCGAAGAGAAGTCAGTTTCTTGAAGCAAAAAAGAGAGAGTCGTTAAAATTAAGAGCAGAAAACCCCGTGAAATAAACTGGCATTGATTGCATCCCCTCGATTAACGACTCGCCGTCTCTCGAGACAGCTGGCCCTTAATTCTGGTCATGGAACAACCTGTCACCGGTAACAGGTGCTAAAGGCTTATTGCACCGCTATCTAATGCGCCCGATTTCTAAAGCACGTCGTCTCCTTAGTTACAGCGCGGGGGAGTAATTTTTTTGCCTAGCAAGAAAAATGCGCTCGCGCCAGTATCACAGAAATATTACACCCGCTGTAGCAAAATATCTTTGAAAGCATGGTTTCGCACTTGCCTTTGAAGTAGGTAAGTCACGGCGGATAGTGCGCCGCGTCGGTGTGCTCGGCGAGAAAAAGACGGGAAGCTCGAATACGACAGATACAAAAATGTATTTTCCTACGGTGCTCCCGCGTCGAATAAAAACATCGTCGCGCGGAAAGAAGCATGAAATTATTATTATACTTCTCTAGTGAGCATTATATTACGAATCCGGAGAACAATAAAGTCGTCAGTGCTACGTATTTTTATGTAAAGGAATGCAATGTTTTATAACATTATTCAAAAACTTCATGTTTTATGAATAAGAGTCAATCTTCGAATTCCGCTAAGGGTATCTCTAACCAAATAGTCAAAGGAACTTTGTAATATCGCAATACTAGTTCGGATAATAACGTATCTTTTACGGTTTCAGTTTAGATCAGCGAAGAAACCCCATATCCTTGTTTAAGCGACACATCAACTACTTATACGTGACGTTACAGAATTGGATTACTCGCGAAAGTTAATGTCCATATCTGTTTTTTAATCTAAAATATGAAATAAATACACAAAAATATATATAACATTTATGTAATAAATTTTAATAATTAAAATTTTTATTTAATTACTAATTTAAAATTATTAAAAATAAGAACAATTATGGTACTATTGTTCAATAATTCCTATATTTTTATTAATATATAAGATGTATAAAATTATGTGATATAATTTAAAATTTCAAAACGTATATTACTGGTTTTAAGAAGAACTTTTAATATTGGACAAGTAACGTTAGATGTTACATAATACTGAAAATATCGATGTAAAAATTATAAGATTTGGAGCAATAAGTAAATTTTGTATTGCAAGTTAAAAATCAATATCGGATTAAGAAATCATATTACCGTTTGAAATTGGCTTCTATTTTGACACGTTCGTATTATTTATTTCATGGAATGTCACCCAATTTATTTAAAAAATACATCAGATATGCGAGATCAAAAAAGTCCAGGTCACGATGTTTATTTCACATCCTATCTGATATATTAAATAATATCAACCTTTATTTAAAAAACTGGATACTCAGATAATTAAATGAGTAAAAAAAATCATTAAATTATTCTCTACTGTGTATAAAATGTTGTTCTTTATTTTCAAAAGCTGAAATAAATTTATAAATTTATAAACATAATTTGTTTGACAATCTTTCTTTTCAAGATGCAATTCGTATATTACTACGTACAAAAAATATAGACAATTATTAAAGCTCATTCAATCATGAAAATTATTAAGCTATTCGATTGATATTAATATTTCAAATTTACTCTACTTAATACCTAAAAGGTAAGATATCAGCAAAAGGATAAGACGTAGATTCTATGAGAAATTTACTCGGCATAGCATGATACGCGATTATACTTGGTAGCTCATTAACGTTACCTCGGTATATGAGGTTTTGTAATTAGGTCGTCGCTTATGCATACAGCATTGTGTGTGCGCATTTTAGGCGCGATAAGAGCTCATTATGCGACAATCTATAAAGCATTTTTCAAAGGAAGGTAATATTTCGTCCTCATCACCTATATATAGTGTATTAATTAAGCAAGAATATTAAAAAAACAGCAATAAAAGGAGAAATAAATATTAGAAAAATGCACGAAATGGGTAATTGATAACGCAAGGAAATTATGTTAAAAATCTAACTTTAAAATAAAATAAAACAGAAAGATTGCCAATCAAAATTATAAAAAGAAAGCTATAAAAGAGCAGAATATATTTAATAAATATTTTTGCCATTAATATTATTCGCAGAGCAATTGATGCAGATTGAGATAAACGTTTGCCGGTGTAAGTAATTAAATTTCGTTTAGCCACTGAAACGAAAATATATCATTCCTATTATGTAACAAAAACAAAATAAAATAAAAATAGAATTGATTATTCGCCCTGTATACGCGCAAATGCAATATCGATACATACTACTATAATTCCCATGTGTATCTACTCAAATTGGCCTGTCTGCCATGCGATAGAATCTATTTTTCCAAATAGCCCAATCGAATATCGTTTACGTCATCTTTTATATAGTCATATGTCCCCAGTGATGTCTTATTCTTAGCATTCCACATTTTTATCAAGCAAATTACATATTTCGGTCGATCGAGAAGAGAGAGAAAAATTAAAGCTCATATCTCGCCATTTATCGATTTAATGTCTCTGATGACAGAAAGTAAATGCAATTCCAGTCGCCACCATGAAACTCACGACCCTCGAAATTCGAGGACGACCGGCCGGCTTTCCATCATGTTATTCTCGTTGGAACTTTTCGAGCGGCCGCGCGTAATTTCGCACCCTGCCGTGACAATCGCCAGTACGAAACCATGCGAACTCGCGTTCAGTCGCGCGGCACAAGGGGAGACTGACGGAAACTCGCAGCCCCCTGGCTTACCTTGCGTGCTGCCGTTGGGCTGGCCGGCCTGCTGCGGCATCACGGAGTAGAGAGGCGAGGGATGAGGCGATGGCTGATTGCTGCTGGGCGGTCCTGTAGTAGAATGCGGGTTGGCAGTCGTCGGGGTCGGCGTGGCCGAGGGTACCGCTTGCTGGGATTGCTGGGAATGCTGCACGTTACCGACGGACGTGGGTGTTGCCGCGGGGGTGCCATCGCCACCCCCGGTGCTACCAGTCACAGTGATGCCGGGTGGCTGTTGCTGCGACGGTTGTTGTTGCTGCTGCTGCTGCTGCTGCTGCTGCTGAGACGTTTGCTGCGGCGACGGTGGTTTTTGCGCGTCTGTCACCGACTCGCTTATCGTTTCTGCAACGAGAAGCGCGATCTTGAATATTAATTTGCCCGCGGCGTTCTTGAAGTACGTCGTTAGTATTTAGGGATACCACACCCTGAGTATGATTAATTCGCGACGAACGTTCGCGGTGTAATTTCCAAGACGGTCGTGAGAAATTTGCATAGTACCGTATGCGCGAATGGCGTTGGAAGACACCGTTAGGCTTTTTTAACCGTGTACACACATCGCGATGTACATTTGAGGGATGTTTAACGAAAGCATCGAGCCTCTTAACGAATGCATTGAACAATATTGCTATTAGTTAAAATAGCAAGTTAGATTAAAAACAAGAGAGATGGCGAAACATACCAAGGATCAAATTTATATAAATGAATTGAATTTAATATATATGAAAGAGACATCGACCCGAGTGGAATTTCAAAGGTCGGGTGTTTTCGGTGCAAAGCTGGAGTTCCACTCAGTCACATTAGAACACGGAGCAGAGAATCACGGAGCCGTAACAACGGCTCTGTGCAGTCAACAATGCAACGATTATGGACGTCACGTTAATTCGGTTTACCGCAGAAACGGCTGTGACGTTAAACTCCGAAATAAACGGTAATCTATCGTCCGTATAATTTTAGTGTTTCGTTAATTTAAATTTTAGTAAAAGAATAATACAAACGCGTAAAAAATATCCATATAAAAACATCTACTCAATAGATTTCCATATACAATAAGACAATAGTTATATCGTAACAAATGCTTTTTCATATATACGAATCACAGTTGTAAAAAAGAAGTCTTTTATCAGTTTTTCTTTTGATCAATTTGAATGCAAACTGGATAATGATGTTGAGCTTTTTAATGTATATCTGGCGTATAATATCTGATATTGCTATCGATATTTTTCTCTCAATGTATTCACTCCTACGCAATATTTTACCGTATTTTCCGCTATTTATATCCCCATGTTTCCCGGGTCTCAATCGATTTTGCGGTTAATTTAAATAAACGTATCACCCCCCCCCCCTCTCTCTCTCTCTCTCTCTCTCTCTCTCTCTCTCTCGCAGTAACCGGCAAGATGACGTACGTTGATAAATAGCCCTACGTCATTGTCGTCGACTACCACCGGCAAGTTCCGCAACTTCCCGCGATAATCTGACGAAACTGCGAGCGGAATACTTTAATTACAAAAGGTGGGATAGTCGCGCTCTCCTCAAACTTGTCTCAAAAAGTTTCGACTGTTTGGACATGGATATGACTGATGACGAAACTCGCGAAATAGTTTCGGAATCAATAGAATTCTCAAAATTTTCTCGAGGAATACACAGGACAACTATTACTACGTGTTTAAGTGTCGAGAAAAGATAATTATTAATTATCCAAGTAATCCTTGAGACTAAGAGAGAAATTAAAGAAACATTTTGAAATCTACCTATTTCTCGCCGCTAATTAGTCTTCCCTGTCCTCGACTATTGTCGTGTCGGATGTCTCGGAAATATTCTCTTCTCTGTAGATTTCTCGATAAACATAAAGTTTTTATTTCTTTAATGAACAAGCTACTTATAATTATATTTTCCTTAAAAACGGAAGTAAATGTGTTGATTTTGTATCGATAAAATTTGTTTAATTTTAACTATATAAAACTTTATTATTTAATTAGCAGTAGTGTCACGGATTTGAAGAGAAATAAATTTTATTAATATCAATATCGAAAGATCAGCTAACTCCACATCCGAACAAAACGTGAAACCATTCTGAAAGCCTCGTACAGCTCGTCGGTAAGAAGGATTACAGTGGTATCACATCGCGATAATATCAGCGGATATATACGTCGCTATCCGTCTCGTACGCAAACGTGCAAGAAATAACAAGAAATAAATATTTCACGAAAAACGTCGAAACGTAAATTGACTTGGACGTTTAATCTCGCGTGATTTTGATTTTAGGAAAGTTAATGACTAGTCACGTAACGGCGGAAATTGAGTTTGCGTCTGCCGCACGGTAACGACTGTAAAATGCAATTACGACCTTCGCCATTGGGTGGCAAGTTGTCGACACCCTAGCACTCTGTTTCTCGTTTCCTGTACAATCTGCCGAAGGGATGGATACCACTTTCGGCGCGACAGGTAAACGGACTCGGAAATACCTGTCTGGCGTGCAAATTTCACCATATATAACGAGAGAAGTGCCGAGAAACAATACGAACAAACGAATGAAAAGCGATTGGACTTATAATTGATTTTTAAAAGACAAAATATATAAAATGCAAAACGGGCAATAAAGTAATTGTTGTTAAAAAAATATATGTAGCGTCGAAGAAGATAAATTTGAAAAACAGCGTAAACACAAAACTGGACACAACAGAGTACAAGTACAAAAGAAATAAATTAAACGAATAAGAAGATGCATACTCACCATTTTCCGGAAACGAAGTCGATCGTATCACGGGCAGCAATATTCCTTTCTGCACCAATTCATCTCTGCTGGCACGTACTGAGATTTTTCTCTCGAGCGCTATTTAAAAAGACAAAGAAAACGAACGCGTACGTCATTACGCTCTTTGCTCTGTTATCTGCAGCGTCGTTTAAATATTTTCACAGTACAATATTGCGATAAACGCGATAAACACGATAAAACAAGATTAAAACAACTTCGGGCAGAGTAATTTAAAATAATTAAAATGCATTAAATCGTTTCTTCGTGCAAAATGCAAACATTTTACTTGGGCGCATATATTAAATTTAATAACATTCAATATTTTAAAATGCGATTCTTCGTGACAAAACAACGTCAATTACAAAAACAAAAATAACACAGAATAAAATCCATTAAATTTTTCTGTATTATTATAACAAAAATATAAATTGCCTTTAAATAAAACTTTTTACAACGTGAATGCATTATCTACTCACACAGAGAAGCGGCCTCAAATTTATCCGATTTCTTTTTCCGCTTCCATTTCCAAGGTTTGAAAAGTCTACCGAGGGCAGAAAATTTACTTTTTCTTTCCAAGGGTGGCGTTCTCGCTCCCGAACCCAAACTGTTTGTTCGCAGAGCAGCACCATTTTGCTTTTTTGCTGCAAGAAGAAAAAGAATCTTATATATAATTTACGCTACAACGCTTTTCATGCCTACATAAAGCAAAGTAAATTTCTTGATAAGATAAAGTTTACTAAGTCACTCGTCAAATACACGAAATATTCTCACATTTAAAATTATCATATTTAACATTATGATTTATGTAAAGTCATGGTATTACAATTTATAATACAGAAGTTACGATTGATATAAATAAACGCACAAACTTGCAAAGTGATTATTTACGCACGATACAAACTAATGTTATCTACGTATCTACTAACGTTATCTACTAATGCAAAATTATCAACTCAAGATATCTAGATTTTCCGCTTTTCCAATAAAACGTATGAAGTTTCCTATGTTATCCGTGCTTACCGACAAGGGATGCGAGGTTTCTCAACAACCCTCTTATCGGCAACCGTAAGGGTGGAAATGAAAATAACCATCGATCCATATAATACATTCGTCAAAAAACACCATTTCCTTTATTAAAATATTAACAATCAAAAAATTAACATATATGAATTGTAAGAAATAAAATTTTTGTGTTAAAAATTTTTCTTCTATTAATTTGAATTTTTCGACTTCCTGATTTTTTTTCATTGCCATTACAGAGACAGTAAAATAATTCATGTCATTATAAAATAAAAATTAATACTCGAAAACCCCATAAATAATTTGCCGAGTTTTTCATCGCAATATCATGAAACCCAACTACATCGAAGCAAGAAATGCTGTAGCAAATGTAATAGCTAAAAATTTAATAATGTTAAAATTCGTAGACTGATTATTCGCATCTATATTTGCAAAATCAATATTGCAAGAAATGTAATCAAATATCGACGAAAAAGTAAACATGATATAACAAATAAATATATTGACACTCGATACATCCAATGTAGTAAAATTTATAAGAAAAATAAATCTAAGTTTAACAAGCGTTTAACAGAATTGATAAAATTTAACGTAAATCAAAGAGTAAAACTTTTAAAAACAATTTTATTAACTATTTATATTTGTATAAATGCAAATTAAATTTACTTTCAACAACAAATAATCGTTTACTATTAGAGAAAAACAATGCGGAAAGACAAATAAATATATATAATTACACAAATAAAATTAGCTAAGCAAAATACAAATCTAGACTTTGTCTATCTCGAGATTTGGGAACGAGACGAACGTCTCATTCTCGATACTATCTTTATCGCGCTACTAAAGTCTTAAAAGAAGAAAGTTCTTTTCAAAGACGTTCTTTGAATGCGCCCTTTCAACCTGCACTTATCGGCCATCTACTACCTCCTTGTTTGTAACGCTCTTCGTACATAATACAGTTACCCTCTTGCGTCAAGAGATACTTTTCTACGCAAGAACAATCGTCACAAACATAAAGATTTGCAGTTTTTCACAATCCATCAAATAAACAAAACACGAAAAAAATCGCAAATATCTTAAAAAAATTTTTGTTGCAGTTACATCAAGAATAAGACATTTCATTTTTAAAAATTTTGTAACTTAATACATTTACGTCATATTTAACAACTATTAATGAAATATTGCGTCAATTTTATGAAAGATTGCCTAGAATAATTAATTTTAGTTATTCGCGTATCAAAAATTTGAAATAATTTTGAAAAATTATTTTTAAAGCAAGGTTTTTTTGCATAACATATTATGGTTAAATATTGTTACTGTTAATGTTTCAAAGTTAATATAGTCTTGAAATCTAGTTTAAAAAAGAAAACATTTTAAATCTCCCACATGGCCAATCGTACACAATTTAAGCCATCTATTCGTGTCGACGTCCACCCCCTATGGTGCATAATGCAAAACTCCCGTATATTTCGGAGAAGTTGCGGAGCGGCTACAGTGGCGAGGCTAAAAGAAAGTGCGTGTCGTGTGTGCGGGTGAACCGTGTCAAACGACGATTCTTGGGAACCCCACGGGGAATAATGGCCGATAACGTGCGGTAGGGCAGTTTTGCAGGCGTAAGGTGGAAGCGGATTACGGCAGTCTTAAGCACCCCTCGGGGACACTCGTGGCTCCCACAATGTCTTGGAGAGTATGCTTCTTGTGAACAGAGCGTGTCTTCAGACCGCGACGTGCATCAAGTTAAAAGACGATCGCTTAGTTAACCGCCAGAGCGTTAATCTTCTCATGACAATCAAGAAGTTACGGTAAAATAAGTATCAGAAATAGAACTGTCCCTTGGCCTTTTAGAATGATAGACATGATGATAACTTGAGGATTAAAAACGTGTCTATTATACACGACAAATTCAATTTAGAGATATCTCAATAACATCGGATAATAATTGCAACATTCACAATAAATATGAAAAATGCACAAATAAAATTATCAGATTTCTAGAATGGTCCACAAAGTTTTCATAAAACTTTTGTATCGCAAATATATAAATTTGCAATTATGAATATATGGATTATCAATTATCTCTTTATCTTGAAATTTAATTTAACTTTTTATTTAATTGTATGGGATTTCAATAATATGCTCTTAGCAGCAATGCAAAGAATGTTGTCTCTGAATAATCAAACAAACGAAATTTCTCTTTCTTTAAGAGAAACACGCAAGTTTGCGATAAGTTTTGCCTTGTCTCCCATAGAATTTTTCCTTTTTCTCACAAAAGGAAGGAAAAAGATATATGCCCGATCCCGATGTCAAAGTGGAATAATTGACGTCACAAAGCATTTCCGCTGTTCCGGGAGATCTATTCATGCACGCCGAAGATCGTCGAAGGCTCTTGCACCATATCTACCGACTGTAGACAATGGCAATATTAACGCAATAGACCGTATTCGTCATTGTTCGAAATCATATAGCATCTTAGAATGATTATCTTCCTCTTGTTACACGCTACAAAGACAAGACTTAAAAAAAAACATGGTGTAAGTTTCTGATCGGAAATAAGAGAATAACGCAAAGAGAATATAAATAGAAGAACAAATTTGAATCTTACGATTGTAATAGAAAAGATCTTGTCTTGTTTACCACAAGTTTGGCTCGTGTTAATTTAAAAAAAAAATTCGGATTAAGATCATTATATTCTATTGATTATACACTCTGCATTGTAAATTAGAAATTAAAATTCTTTCGAAACAAAGTTTTTAATAGCTTGTGAAACGAGAGTAGATAATCTGACAAATTCTTTGAGTAACTCATTTAAGTTACTAATTTTCATTATACAATATGATTACAATTTGATTTCATTAATCCTTATGACGGAGTGCCACGGATCGATCCAAAGATGATCAATAATGAGCTACATTCACACGCGCTATTGTCTGCAGATGTATATACGCTGCATCATATTTTGTAATTGCGATTAATGTGCAAATGAGGCGTAACAGACGTGGGTACATGGAAGCTTGCGGTTATTTAATCGGGGTTCGATGGTAGAGATCGCGTAAAAGGGTTTAACGAAAACCACCCTTAATCTACCCCGGATTACGGCAAGCCGCAATCATTAGCCGCTAGTCATCGCTATTACATAAGTCATACAACAAAGATCTGTGAAGCACGACATTCCACTAATAAAAAATAATAATAATTAGAGTAGCACTTTCCATAAATATCCTCCCATAAATTTAAAGTATTCAAATCCTACTATTTAAAAATTATCACTAACTTTTATTATTATTATCATTATTCATATATATAAATATACATTGATATTGTTATTTTAAATAACGTACGTATATATCCGTTCAATGACCGTGTAGTTCACGCGGTATCACGGATATCGGGCATTATTTTTCACGGACTGAGCACAAGTTAATGGCATAAAACCAACTACGCCGAGAAAATATGGGGATTCAACCATAATCGTTAGCTCTCACCATAACAAAGCAGAGATAAAAGATATGCGGGTTTTACCTCAGCCCGGACGAGTGAAATTCAATACGGAACTCAACACGTTGGCGAATCGGCTCGCAGAGGAAGGAATTAATTATTGCCATTAAAACAGTCGGAGAGGGAGAATGAGCGTAATATGTCGCCTAATCGAGTTGCGGTATCGACGCAGCAACCGGACAAATGGACTCAAACGCCGGTCGAGCCGCAACGACACGTCGTTACTCGACCAGGCGCTATAGGAGCTAGCTACTGCCACTACTGCTTTGATGCAACAGGCTCATCTGATTTAACAATAAACACGCGTCATTGTCAACGGGTCTTGGACCGTGCCGGACAATCCCGCAATCGGCTGACAATGAGTAGTTCGACCATAAACGGAATTAAACGGAACGATAGAGATCTCTTGAACCAAGACTTAAACATTATTTACGATTCCCATCTTATTCGCGAAATCGTTACAGCGTTCCTAATCCTGCAATAACAACGATGTAATACCTTTGCTATAGTAAGTGAATATAATCATTCGAAATACTATTTACGCGACAAAATTTTAAATATTACTCTCAAATTCCTATACACTGAAAAAAAAGTAATATATTCAATAAGATATGTTATTGCGAGCTGCCAATTACAGATATACTCAATACAATAATATATGCTATTGCAGTATCAACATTGTACTTGCATTAATAGCAAATATTATTGTATCGAGTATTTTATGTAGTTGACAGCCCGCAATCACATATGTTATTGGCTATATTACATTTTTTTTCCCGCGTACGCAAACGAGAATTATAAATCTTGTACATAATGAATCCGAAACTATAATGTAATTTCGATTATTAATACCGCAATTTATCGTACGTACGTCCAACACGCGGACAGAGAATTGCCACGGACACATTAGCGTCATTGTAATCGCAATGAATATACGCACGGAGACACACGCATCGTGTCGTCATAACGGCGATGTGAAAGACGATTTGTATTCGACATCAGACTGCGTATTACGATACCGCGGTTCGCTGTCACGGTGACGTAGCGGCTTGCATCGCGCCATAAATCTTCGCTAACGGAATAATAAAGACCGACCCCGCGCGAGGAACACCTTGCCTTGCCTTTTCGACTCGCAGCAGAACGCAGCGAGCCGACAGACTCGGAGCGGGTGGAAAAGTGCACAGATAGATTAAGGGTTGCAACCGTTACAGCATGTTACCCCGAGCACGATAACGATAGTCGGCCGGCGGTGGCGACGGTGGCGGCGGCGGCGGCGGCAGCGGCGACGGCAGCATCCCTCGCCGTCAAGGGATGCTGCTGGGGTGTTGCTATGGAGATATCACTTTGTTTTCCGTTCTCCAATTACCTGGTCGCTGGTTGTCAACTCGAAACCCCTGATACGTTCCTGCCGCACTGACCTTCTGATATCTCGTAAAGTGTCTGAACGTAATCATTTGTGACGACTTACAGTACGTCTCGTTAGACAGTAAAGGATCATTCAAAGAGACTAATTTCTATCCTCGTTGCTGATTTTTTGTTGTTGTTGCAATTATCAGATGTATTCCTATCTAGTAATTTATTTCGAAACATATATTGTTAAAAAACTTGTAATTTTTTTGATTAATAAATTTAAATTAATAAATTTCTACATTACTCAAAAGAGTTATCATTCTTTCTTTACATCTTCGTCATTCAGCAATTTTTAGCATTAAAAACACGATTACATTGTAAACAATTTACATTAATGTAACATCGAAATATACTTTGCAATAAAATCTTATTATAATAAGAAATGAAAATATGAAAATATTCATACATCCTTTCACGCGATAAAGGTCCTTCGACAAGACAACAGAATTCGCGAATTAGCGCACAGTATCGCATTTAATTGTTGTTAAATCGACACTAGAGTCTCTGGATTTACAATTCAGGTACATAAAAGCTAGTTATAGACGAATCGGTGACAGAACCGCCAAGTTCGAAACCGTGCTCGATAACAGACAGAATTTCATGCCAAAGCATCGGAAATCATAAAGGCATGCCCAACGCTATCGGCTTACTCTATCGGAATACCCTTTCTCTCCGAGGTCGAAGGAGAGGTTGGATCTCTATTATTCGCTTCTCAACAAGAGTTAAATGCTCGTTAATACTCAGTAGCATCATCTCTTTCATGGTAATTTTTATAGAAACTTTGTGATAACAATTATCGTTAATGTAACTAAGCTAGTGATTATGTCGTAAATCGATGTTCGTTGTTCATTTTAATTATTTAATTATTAAATAATACTCAGAGAAAAAAAGACAGAGAAGGATAGGAGAAAAGGATATTTCAAAAGCTTGTCTGTAGATAAGATTTGAATTATAAATTAAATAATCAAGTACACGAAGTTACAAATTGAAAAAAATCATTATATATACTTCAGTTAAATAATATTATAATTTACTTTTTAAACAAAAAAGTAATTAAGTGTTACATAATCTTAGAGTTTTAATTTTGCTATTCCATTTGCTTCAGTTAATTGTTTTACTTTCGATTCAACTCTATCTCAATAATTCAGCAAACGTTCAAAAACTTTAATTACACATCAAAGTCAATTAGAAGTAGTAGGATAAAAGTCATTCGACTAATGATTTGTCGAAATTGACTAATGACAAGTCGAAAGACAAAAAGTAAAGGCGGATTCTTTCCCTTTAATGGAAAGATGACTTTTTCGATCACCACCTCGAGATTCGATACGAAACTGAGGAGGGAACCGTCGTTGATTGAAATGTAATTACTGAAATTCCTTTAGGGGGGAATGAAACCGAGAATAGAACACATACCGTTCTGAAATTGTAGCAATTTCGAGAGCAGTAATTGGCGTGCATGCGCAGTTTGTATGTCTGGTCGAGAAAATCAATTATAATTGACATCGCAAGAATGAGCGAACAAATTAATAATACGCATTAATCGCAAAGCAATCAAACAATTACGACACATACTAATGGCAATTTATACTAAATGTAATTTTATTAAACAGTTATTTTTCAAACTCTAGTGTGTAAAAAAATCCATTTGAACACATTTCTACAAATATAAATAATTATATATACCTATATATAATTTATAGATGAGGCACAATTTAATTAAGATACGGATAACGATCTACACCAACCTGCCTAAAAACAGTATCGGTTATATCGCAGATAGGATACCAGAGAAGTGGATCGAGCTTCCGGTAATTATTGGAATCTAGTTACTCGTCGGTCGGAACTGAAATTGACTTCGGGACAAGAGTCAACGAGATATCTCTGGAGAAATATATTTTCTCAAGTAAAATAAAAGAAATACGCACAACAAATACCGTCAACCGTCTGCGTTTCCAACTATCAAAGTCCACTATTTGAGTTCGTGAGTTTTCTGCAGGCAACCGCATTCTCTGCGCACTATCTTAATGTGTACGAGTGCGCAATATGTTTGCCACGTGTTATATTGTTATGCAAATCATAAAGTACCATTACTTTTTTAACGCGTTAGTTTTCTACGCCTGTAGAAGAAATAAAATTAGAAAAAAATAATAATTTATCTCGAGAGATTAATAAAATAAATCGCTAATAAAAAAAAATTAAGTAATATAAATTTTTTATTACATTATTTACATATGTGCAAGATAATGCAATAGCCTATGTGCAAGCGCTATTATTATGACGAAAATTTTTATATCAATTATTTATCGACTGTGTTTAAATAAAATTAAAATATTTAAATTTAATCAGAAATATTTAATAAGAATTTCTCAAATAAATTTTCCGGATATTGTTATCATATTTTAAAATAAAAAAAACACTGATTTAATTTAGAATCAATATTAAATTACAATAATATTACAATAAGCGACACTAAGAAATATTATCGCAAAAATCAAAAATACTTTCAACAAGTACTTTCGCTGTTCGTTCTAAATTCGATAAAATGCAGACGGAAAAATAGTTTTCACGATGGATGCACGACAGATGTGCGAATAAAAGCCTTAAAAGCGCCAACACTTATCCACACTGTCCGTCGTTCCCTGTGCTAAGCGCAATGTAAAGCCCTACAAGTTGTTTATATTGCATTCTGTGCTTGCAGTAAAAGTTTATATATCTCATTAATAAACGATTAAATCGCAGCTTCGAACGCATCGCAATAACAACCAATAAAGATATATTATTCGATTTTTCAGCATCGTAATTCGTTGTCGGTATAATCGGATCTATAATTTTTGGTTATAATGAAATATTGAATAAACAGTGACAGATTATCACTTGTAATTTATATTTTTCCATATAAATTTTATTTTCGGCGATGATTTAATAAATGCTATGAAATAAATAAAATATCATAGCATATATTATTAAAAGTGTAAATATTATAATACAAAAAATGTCTGACTATGGAATTGAATTTCCTCGGTCACATAATGCCACAGCATATTACAAGTATATGGATATGTACGTGTTGGTTTAAAATCTTTTTAAATACAAATATTGCTTTATCATTTCTGTAGATACAAATTACTATCTCCATATAAACTGCTTCTTTATCAACGATGAGATTTCATTAGAAATATTCAACTATAAGTAATGTCATCGAATACAAATATTTATTTGTGCAATACTATAAGCAACTTAGAAATTTTTGGCAAAGGATCAAAAATTTCATACAAAGTTCTATATTCTCTCAAATAAATTGACTTCGATTCAAATTCATAATATGATATTTAACTCACGGCATTGTAAACAATGCAAAAATAAAGCTATACCGTGTAAAAGATGACAGTAATGATTATAATATGTTAATAGCACAAATATGTGATTGAATTTAAAATTTGGCAAAGATTATTCAAGTTCATCTGTCATGTTTCTACTACATATTTTCGTGACACTTGCCAAATGTAACGTTGCCAAAAATGCAAGTTAACTTATGCGTAAACTCGATCTTGACAAAATAATTGAAATGTTTCTTTCGAAATATTTTCTTCGTATTAATTCATCATATCAATTAAAAAAAGCTATTTAACGGTAATTTGTTTATTTTAGAAAATAAATACCATTTACTCCAGAATTCAAAAAATCGCGGAAAATCAGACATCTCTTAAAACACAACGCAAAAAGAAATAACACTATAGATTGACATTCTTCTAGGAAATAATAAAAAAATTATTTGCATAATCTTCAGTTTTTGTTAGAAGTCAATAAATAAAAATGCAATTTCAGAAACATCGGAAACATATTAGGATACATAAAAAAAAGATAGCTTTACGAAACACTTTTAACGCGTAAATGATGATTCTCGGATTCTCTAAAGAGTACCGTTGCGGGTCTAAAAATTGCTCAGGGGAGTTATGTTGACGGAAACAAGCAGTATTCTAAATTGTGCGAGCATCGTCCTATCATCCAGCACTCCTCGACATTCGAGTCCCGACGACAATACAGAAACAACTGAACTCTACAGCCACACAGCTCTCTACTCGTTCAACCACTTAATAAAACCTTTCTCTCTTTCTCTTTTGCATTGCGACCACTTCTGTACGACTAGCACCGTTACTCGTGCCGTCCCTCGTAGGATTATGTTCATGTGTGTACGCTGCTGTACAGTACATTACCATGATGGTAATGCGTTTAGGTTGGCGGTATACAATGCGAGCATAATATACCTACGTGGGTCACGCAAGCTTTTCCAACAAGTAATCATAGCACGCTAATTATTTCTACATGGGAACTGTGTGTGTGTGTGTGCATGCGCGCGCGCATATATATATATATATATATATATATATATATATATATATATAATTGAGACGGTAAAGCAAGATAGATTATAGCATTTTTAAACGCAAATGGAACAACAAAACAACCGGAGAAATTACCGCTTTTGAAAAAAGAATCTGAAAAAACTCAATAGGACTCAATCTGTCATTCTTTGAGCGTACCAAACAACAAACACTTTTTGCGTTGTTAAAACGAATTACAATGAAATAAAAATACATGAATATTGTAAAGCGAGATTTCACTTGAATAGTTAAACTTTTAATAAAACATTGAATTAATTTAAATGTAACTTTCAGATCATTTTAGAACAAGAAATATTTTACATAAAAAATTAATGTAATTTGAAACAAATTTGAATGTTTATTTGTATACTGTAAAATAAAATACGATCATAAATAAATAGAAGTTACAACAATGTCATTTAAATTTCATAAAGTATCATACTAATTAGAAAGTAAAGTCAAATTAGCAGATAGTAGCGAATTCTAAAATAGGAGAGAGATGAACTATTGCCATTTCTGCAGTGCACCTCGCTGTTGCGTGTATACATATATTAATAGGATCGTTTATACCATAAATAAGCACGAGCTTCCGGTTTAACATGCTCATGAAAAGTTAAGCGAAGCGTCCGTGAAAAGCTCTTTTTATCACATTCGAGATATAGTACGTGTAAAAAAAATTAATAAAAAGGCAGGTTTAATATTAATCTCCCTTTCTTGAATTTACAACTGCATTGCTATTCGACACAACACAAACTACTCTATTACATTTTTAATACCAAATTAATATTTTAGCTAATTACGTATTCATACATATAGATGCTTATAAACCGTAATTGAAATACCTCTAATAATCGTACACAGAATCCTATCATGTGATAAATAAAGCTGCGAGAAATGGAACATGGAAGTTTTACAAAGTCATTTCACGAATCATAATTGTAACAAAAGCTTGCGATCTATCACTTAGATTATAAACGACATTACATACAAGAGTACCGACTTGGAAATCACATGAATACGCGATGAATATTTGAAATTATTTCTGTACTTTTTATCGCCGACAAATTTCACTCTTATTCTTCTTTTCCCTGCTCTCATTACAAAATATACATATGTACATAAATTCTAAAAGTCTACAACTGACTCTAAAAACATTATGAGAAAAAATGTGTAATGGAATATTCATCAATCTTAGAGCGTTAACTTTTTCCTGTTCTGTAAGTCCTGAGTCTTTTATTTTATATGAAATATCAAAATAAATTACACAAAAGCGGAATGTTACTAATTTATTATGTCTTGGCAAAGTGTGTATACGCACGCGTGTATGTATGTATGCGTGTATGTGTGAAATACGTAGATATCGATCGAGAATTACGTATAATAAATTTAATTCTGAATCAATCGATGAAAATCTTATTATCTCAAAAACACGGCACAAAGTTTAGAGACATTAGTAAAAATTATCACTATCATGTAATCATGTGACGTACAGTGCAAAGAATCAAATAAGAAAAAAAAATACCACGACTGTTACTGAAAATTACAACTTGCTTTTTGAGTTATATTGCCCACTCGAGCGAACTACTTTCTCTCTCTCTCCTGATGCATTTTGCTGTGACGTAAAAACTCGTTACCAAAAATTGAACCAACAACGCTGAAAGAAATAAGACGCGATTTTCTGATCTGCCCGAGGCAATAACCTGAGAAGAACGTTCTGTAATAAACTTTCTACTCAACCGCCCAACGTGTCGGCAATCGAAATTGGCACTCAGCATTCAGTTTAAATCTTGTAACCTTGTAAATCAAAATGCTCAATGTTTTTCGAAACTGTAATCAATTAATGTAAAAATAAAACGTAACAATTTATTTTATTCATACATAGGATTACTATGCACGACGTAAATTTTTATAGCGTGAATAATACAGTAATTATTATCTAAAGAACATAGATTTAAGCTGTTCATTTAAAATCTCATTTAAAAAATAAATAACTTAATACCGAATACTATAGAAAAGATAGTTGCAATACCTGCGAAATGTAAACTTTAATTCATTCTTGTATCTTGATCGAGAATGGGCGTAACGTATTGTACGACGTATGACACTTAAAAAAATTGCAACCACATTCAGTGCGACGCCATGAATTTCATGTAATTGACGATTGAATTGACGATCTGATTAATGACGATGTCAAAACTTACAGAGTACCACTACAATTAAGCTTTGGATTTCTTCTTCAAGCGTACTGTAGAGTAATTAATTAAATTTACCGGTTAACGTAACGACCCATGAATTTAATTATTTCGATCGTTGAGAAATAAAATTTTGGTAGACAGCGTGATAACTTTTGCAGCAATATAAATGGGGCAATAACTCGAACTATTATCAAATACAAGTTATAACTAATTCATTCATTTATTGTCGCTGTCAATTGTAATCCTCCTTAAGTAACCTACATTAAAAATACGCATACGCTGTGTGTTGGTACACTATAAATCTGATTCAATTTATAAAGCAATTTGAATTGATATCGGCTTATGACTCTTTAGATCAATCACGTTTCACAAACATTATTATGTTAACATCATTAAAACGTATGTACATAAACAATATTCTGTTACTTTCTTCTATCTCAATTTATGTTTAACGTGCAATATTCAAATGTTTCATTTTGCTTTTGCATTACATGCATACATTTTTTTTTAATTAAAACAAAATAAAAATATAATACTCTAATATTAAACACAGTTGTTTCATTATTAAAATCAAATTAATAATCAAATTTTAGCAATAATTTAATAATACATTAATTGTTTTTAAAAAAGAAAACCAAAAATATTCGGATATACAGTTGTAGAATGCTCAGATACTTTTGCAAAGTGCAAATTCTAACGTATCTGTATAAAATCAACATTTATGCAGATTGGAAGTCCGAGCTTTTAAGCAAATTACTCGTTCGGACTCCAACATTAGCTGCAATTTCGAAAATGTGACACACTTAAGGAACGTGTTTCTGGAAAAGTGCTCAAGGCAAAAGAACATTTCGGAATTTCTAACTAGGGAGAAGCAACTGTATCATCAAACAAGGTCAACGAATTTTGCAACCAAAATGAGCATTTAACTTATATAGCACGGTTTATAAAATTGTTCGCGAAATATATTAGCAACTATATATAGCTCATAGTACATCAGAAAGAATCTTCAATTTTAAAGAAATAACGACCGATACTTTATCGTACAGAAATCTAGGATTGTATTTATTATTTTTATCAAAAAATATAGAGAATCGGTTCGACAATAGACACAAAACCCCAAAAATTCGCCAACGTTTGTCAAGCCGACAGAAACGGCGAGCCACGAGAGATATAAAAATTTTCGTGTAGGCAATCTTCTTCCTTTTTATCGCCGAGTTCACTGTCACATTTGCATTTGCGTTCTGTCAACGAAAACAATGAAAGTTTTTCTTGTTCTTCTATTATTTAACAAACTATGCGAGAGAGGTAAAATTTTTCGCGTTACACTGTTACACCTTGCAAAGACTGCGGACATAACTTTGGCCGACGAGTATGCGAACATAATTAAGCTAGTGCAATGCAGTGTTTTTGTTTAATTTATTGTTAGTAACAATAAAAAATGAAGAAAATTAGAAACTATTTTTTCCTAAAGACAAATAAGTTGTTGGCGAAACAAATCGACTTTAAAATCTATCGTCTGTCAAGTAATGTCATCAATTTGCCCTAAAGTCACATAACAAAAATAAACAGTCACATACTCTCGTTTTACTTATCCGACATGAACCTCTATTGTGTAATGTCAGCTAATATTGTGAAATATTGTAAAATATTAGCTGACATACAAAATAAAATTAAATAAGAGACAATGTGTACCTAACAAAAATTTAATAAAATATGTTCTTTAAAAGAAAAAAATTAAAAACTTCAATATTATTCAGTATTAAATATCTTGATAATTGCAATTATCTGCTCAATATTATCACAGCAATGCGTAAATTCAATCAAATTGTACATAAAAAATGTTTAAAACATTTTTAACAATTGGTTACTCACGATACAAGTCGCCATCAGCAAAATCGCGCAAACAAGATCAGAAAGATATCTGATGATACATACCTGCAACAGAAAAGAAAATATACATGTTAAAATATGTCATGTAATAAAATATATTTCTCTTATTCAAAGCAAATTTATTTTATAAATACCAAATAATATCTTAACATATTAATTTTATTGACATAAAGTCTTTGAGGAGATGTTCATTCATCGCACATGTGAAAATAAAGTTTCAAGTAGTCTTTTAAATTTACATCCATATTTTTAATCTTCGTTTATATATTCAGTATAAATTTGTCTCTTAAACTAAAACGAAATTTCAGAACACAATGCATAAAACTTAGTATTATTTGAATGTAATATAATAAACCGAAACATTAATTAACATCTCTCGTTTCGATCAAATTTCCAACGTCGTGACATCATTTTAATTCAGGATAAAAGAACAAGAAAAAAATTGAAAAAAAAATGGTCTAGGATATTTCCGTAATCCGCGGTCAGTTCGAACGAGTTAATCCCCTTCTTGACGGACGAATTAATCCCGACGCACCCTACAGTTAACGCGCCGCGATAAAAGATAATTGCGGCGACCCTCGATTCCGCTTTCTTCCATCTGGGGCGATCGCAGCTTCCTATACAAGATTTCGATCGTCTTCCACCCCGACGGCGTCGACCGGATACTACGTCAGTGATTTTGGTTCGTACACGCGCGTGATCGTGGGATCGCCGAGGAGTTGGCGGCTCGCCAAAAGCGCTCAATCGCTAGAGAGAAAGGAGGAAGAGGGTCTGACTTTCGACTTCCGCTGGAAAGAAGATTCTCTCTCGTTACTCTGCATTATCGTCTCCTTCCTATCTGGCATATTCCTTTTCTATAAAATAATTTTGCCTCACAATTTTTCCTTGTATACTTTTTAATAATTTTCTTGAAACCTTAGCTTGCTATTCTTTAATTTGTTCCAGAGAACAAACTTGACTGGACTAACAATAAAAAGTAATTTAATTACTGATTAAAACTTAACCTGATTAGATAAAGTAAATCACTTTGGCTGTTCAAATTAATATTATACTATTTATAATCGACACATATAAAGCAATAGTATACTGGACATTTATACACTGAAAAAAATGCAATATATCCAATAAGATATGTTGCGGACTGCCAACTACAGATATACTCAATACAATAATATATGCTGTTGCAGTATTAACATTGTACTTGCATTAACAGTAAATATTATTGTATTGAGTATTTTATGTAGTTGGCAGCCCGCAATTACATATGTTATTGGCTATATTATTTTTATTTTCTGTGTATATTTTGTGCATTTTAATTAATAACAATAAACACAAACAAATTTACAATAAATACACGGAGAGAATTTTCTCTTAAAAATTACCCTGAAAATCGTGGTAATTGTGAGACAAAGTAAACCTTGAAGAATTTTACCATACTTTCAATAAAATTTACTAAAATTTACTAAAATTTTAGTGAATTTTGTCAAAAATATAGTAAAATTCTTCAAGATTTACGTTGTCCCACAATTACCACGATTTTCAGAGCAATTTTAAGAGAAAATTCTTTCCGTGTACATTTACATGTTTATATGTTGCGATAAAGCTACATTTAGATATCTAGACGGTATATCTAACGCTACCATTCATCCTGCCACGTTATTATCGTTACGCTATCATAGGAATATCTAATGTGTAGTACCTTTTGTTATCTATTTTGATGGAGTTTGAACCAGAATAATAAATTGATTTCTCTGTCTCTCGTCTTCCTTTTTCCGTCCTTCGTTAAGCGCGTTGCTTTTTTTAGCTCTGAAAACGTGCCAAGGCAGAGAAAAAGAAAAAGAGAGAGAGATAGAGAGAGAGAAAGGACACGCGCGAGACGGGAAGAGCGGTGAGAGGGAAATATGCGGAGGAGGTGTCAAAGAGAAAAAAGATGAGACGCGGGCTCAAAGACCTTGGCAGTGTGCAAGTGACGATGAATGGCGAGCACGATTAAAGTAAGATCGCAGGAAAAAACGCTCGAGTGCTAAGAGCCGTCGCTCTGGCGCCACGTGTGCGTATGTAAATACATATGTGTTGTTGTCAAGCAAGATGACTTATCGATATGGGATCGCGACAGATTGCCAGCGTGAATTCGCCAGTGAATCCGGTGAAACGCGCGCGCCGTAATTCGTAGGACATTCGCGAAATTATTGTCGCATGTGTCACGGCGAAATGTACGCGGTGAAAATCATAAATAAATTCCCTGCGTGAGAAAATGCACGAAACCGCAAAAAAGTTCTCGTATAAAAGGTACGTGTATTATGTATCGTATTTTACCCCACGATCAAATTGATATCTAGTACAATGTGATGCTGATAACAATACATGTACTCTTGATTGCGTCTTTATTGTCAGTTTTATCGTAAAAAAAAATGTCCGGATCGCCTTGTTGAAACAAATCGGGAATATTAAACCGTGACAGCATCGCTAAAATCGTAGAAATGCCGCCCCGCTGCGGTTTTACGTAACATACGACAGCAACAACAATGCTTTCAGTTGCGCCACGAGTGCAATGCGTGCATACGGAATTTGACGGAAATAGAACACGTGATCGGTACTGCTCGGATTGCATAATGACATTCCGATCCCTGCCGATCGGGGACGACTTTGGGATAGAAGATAGTCCGTGCAGATAATGGATAAACCACACAACTTTCACTCCGTACGTCACCGTCTCTTAAAATACAAGTTCGACGATGATTATAGGAAAATAAATAATATTCGCAGACGCGCGAGATACATCTGTCGCGAAATAAACAAGAAACAACGCGGTGATGCGCAAGTCTCGGATCGATACGGTACTTTCTCGGCATTATATACCGCGCACTGTGTGTAAATTCAATTGCGTGTGTGAGCAAAGCGACGGCCAGGGAACCTTTCCGGAAGATATTTCTAGATGCATTCTCCAGTCGCATCGATCCGACGCACGTCACGTTCGCTCTAATGAAGCGAAACGTTCAATACACGTCAGTTTTCTATGCCCGCAAAAATGTATTCTTCTGAGAGTTACAACTTCTCTTAAAATTCTGTCTTAAAATTTTTTTTCATATTATTTCCATATAAAAATGCGTAATATAATCGTCGTTATCAACATAATCAAGATAATACGCGATGCAGAGATTAAATGAGAACTAAATTTCTTGCGAGTAATCAAGAAAATTGAAGAACTGAATGAAGTTGAATTGAATGAAAATATTATGTAAAATATAAAATATAAATCAAAATATTCGTGTTGATACACATAAACACGAACGTCATCGGAGACAACGTTCTTGCAAAAATATCTCTTTCCACGTCGCGTAATCATAATATGGCGTACCGTAATAATGTAAAATAGCGCGCAACGTCGCTAAATCGTCGAAAGTAACTGGGAAACTTAATAAAAGAGAAATAAAGAGGAACAACGCGGACGATAGGTAGAAGATAGGTTACTCGCTCGTGCTCGATAAAACAACATGATTATGCGAAGAAACGAGAAATAAAAGGACAACCATAAACATTAAATATTGTACTGCATTCCGCGGGAAAGTCGCCAACATGGCCAGAGAAACAACGATCGTCGTCATCGAGAATCTTTTCCTTCGAACTGTGAGATGTGCCGAAGCGGGTACTCTCCTGCCTGCCAATGTCTTCCACCGATTGATCGGAATTCTGACAACTAAATTATTTCGATAATAGACAATAAACATTGTATAGTGTAAAAAAAAAGGTAAAAACGGTAATTTTCTCTCACGAAATAAATTGGTAATTTTTTTGTACGTTTGAAAATAATTTCTCATACTTGAACAATTTGTAAAACTATGCCATCATCCGCTTTTATACGCGCAACAACTCGTATTTGCATATTTTATACGCGCGAATGAAGTCTTGAGCAGAACGTTTCGGAAGATTGAATGGAAAATTTGGTATAACTATGCAAAAGTAAGACCACATATACCATACGCCGAAAATCGCCCATAAAACTTGCGCAAGAATTTAATATAAACATGGTTCAGATGTAAATTTATTAGATGTGTAGATTATGCAGCCGTAAAGATTATGACGTTGCGCGCAGTTTAGTGAGAAGATATTCTTTCGCATGTTCAAAATATTCAAAGTGTTATTTTATCATCAGAATACATAAAGAGTCACGTTACGAAATTGTTGCCATCGAAATGAATAATCGTAAGAAAAAAGATAAATCTTTCTCCCAATAAATAAATATCGCCAAAGTTTTGAAAACAAACGCCTCTGCGATATATGACGGCATGTGAAAACTAGTCGTTAATTTTCTAGTAGTATATGATACAGTCGTTAATTTTCTACGCATGACAACAGATAAAGTTGCGGGCACAAGTTTGGCGGATAGTCCGGGATCGATTTTCCAATACTCCATTATGCATAGTTGCTCGCTTGTGATTTTATTTCAAACAGCCTTGTATATTGTTAGGCGCGCAGCCTTAATTGAAGTACTTTTAGTGTTCTCGGCTTGTAGTTACAATAGCCACTTTGTATTTGCGTAGTTTGTATAAAAAAGCAAAACCCGGATAATGAATATGTACTTTCACGTATTTTCTTTTTTTTTTTTTAACGTTTGTCACATGATTTTCTGCTCTACATTTCCAGAATTTTTTGCACTTTACCTCTTTAATTTCATTAGTATTTCAAGCCCGTTTGCTTTTTATTACGCGGATTTGTTTGTGCTTGCATCAATTTTAATAATTTTATACATTCATGTATAGTAATAAAAATAAATATTTTTAATTCTTGTATTCTTGATTGTAAAAATTTTATTATATCGACTGGTCATTCGTTTTACTTTTCCTTAATCGATGAAACTCGATACGACCTCGAAAGCAATGAAGAGCTCGCGGAAGATCGAGATTCTAGCTAGATCAACAAAGTCAGACTTCTTTCATCCCGTAATCCATTACGTTTGTTTTATTCTGCCAAATTCTCCAATCGATATACTTCATTCTCTCCTGAGACCTCATTAAGAACACTTCGTCGAAGTACGTGTGCAATCCACGTGGAAAGAAACAATCAAACTGTTAAGTCGCGACAATTAAGAAAAGAAAGAAGAAATGTGCTAGCTACTTAACAAGTTGAAATGAAACCATTATCAATCATCGGATTGCGTCTTTAAAAGCGGGATTAAAGATCTCCAAGAATATCGTGTAATTTGAGACCGCCATTTCAAAAAATCAGAAGCTCATTTAATGTCGATTTAAATTAAACGACGAATTTTAATTGATAATTTATATAAAAACTTATAGATGAAATATAATCGTGATATTATATTTCTACATATTTTTCACAGAAAAGTACAACTCGTGTGATATTGTTTCAGTTGTACAAAGAGCGGTCAAAAAATATTAAATATGTCACTTGCGAGCCATGCGAATGGGGAAATTCAACTTTTTTTTTTCGCGAGAAGAAAAACGGAAGTCTACAAAAAATATTTCGCACGTTTTGGTATGTTTAACAACTATACTGGAGAAAAATGACCCACACACATTCGCACACACACACGTACATACACAGACGGCAAACGACGGGGTCCAGGCATTCCTGCGAACTTCGTAGATGCGAAATTGCCGAGTGTTATAAATAAAGCGGACGGACGGCAGCCTTGTCCGCGACGAATTTAAACGTGCGCGGCTGCATTTTATTTGCACGGTAGAAGGAAACGATCGACGATAATAAATGGCGCGCTAAAAATATTAGTTTCTGAACGGATCGAGTTCCGCGATCAATTCCATACAATCCCTCGGTCGCGGCCGCGTTGTTTCCGCACGTGTTCCGAATGGCCTCAACTCCAGTCAACTTATCCCCCGAAAATGCTCGACATTTGTTTCGAACAGCCTCAAGAAAAAAAAAAGTAGCGCTTTTTCTAAATTCTCCTCTGCGATATTTTACACATTCTACAAACGCAGATTATTAAAGCAACATTAATCCGCGCGAAGTCAAGTAAAGCGCATTAACAATTTTACATCGCCGCAGTTAACAATTTTATACATCGCGTGTTATTCCCACCCGACATCAAATGCAAGACATTATGTTCACCGCTTAAGAAGGCCAAGAGCATTAAGAGACTCAAAGAGAGTACGCTCTTCCGTTTCCTATCGTCCTTCCCCATCTCTGTTTCCTCCGTCTCTCTCTCTCTCTCTCTCCCTCCCTCCTTCTCTTTCCGCAACAGACCGTTATGTTTCTCAAAGCGATCGACACGGCAGACGGACAGGTACACCTCATCCGCAGGTAGAATACAACAAAAGGGTGGAACGATAACGCGGCGCAGGCACGTATACCGTGAAAATGAAGATACGGCGTTTTCAGGATGCATTTGTGGCTCCGAGACGAAGGTATTACGCACAGAATAGAATGAAACGCACGACAGATGGGCGGATGTGTGTCTCGTCTCTCTCTCTTCTTTCTCTTTCTCTCCTTTTTTTTTTTTTTGAGCGCTTTCATATTTTCGGAGCTTGCTTTCACCTGATGCTGACGCGTTAATCGCTTTGTAAAAATATGACACGGCAATACTAAATAGCGCGACATTGAGAACAACGAATGCATTTTTATAAAATCTAAAAACGAATCTATGTATTCTCGGTGACAAGAGAGATAAAAAGAGATTGCTGAACTAACAAGAGTACCGACGCATTGATATTGTCAGGAAAGGAGCGGGAATATTTGTCGTTGAACGGCGGATGGATTTCGCCGCAAAGCTCGCGGCCCGTATTTAACCGCCATATACGACATTCGTTCTAGAGATGGCCCAATTCCAAGGAATCCTCTTCGCCAATTCGAAGCATGAAATTTTCGTCGCGTCTGACAAATAGTTTCGAAAAGTAGGCGAGGAATGCACGAGGGAAACGTTTTATCGGGGGCGCTGCTCGACGCGCGTTTTGCCAGTTAACATCGCCTGGCGCGCACTGCGATATCCTTTTACATGTGTGCGAACGGGCAAAACTAACGTCCCACCGATACGACAACAATATAGGATTTTGCGAAAAGAGCAAAACTATATCTGGCAGAGGTGGGATGTCCCACCCGCATGTTAACCGTGTAGAATATTACTCGTGCCAAAAGCGAACGTAGATACTCACATGGCGTTTTAGAGGCGCCATATGACTCAGCTTCAGAAAATAGTTCTTGCTCATCAAATAAATTCCTTCCTGATAACTTGATAATCAATCTTCCCGGCTCAAGTTCGTACCGTCGTAATGACGAATTTATGTAAATTCGACATAAGAATAAATTAGTAGTAATTCAACTTAAATTATTCAATCGTGCAAATCTTGCTGAAATGAGGAAAATCTTACTAATACAAAATAATTAGCCTTCTTCTTAAAGTCGATTTAAGTGACGAGCAAATTCGCTTGAGTGACGGGTAATTCCTCGAGTTACAAGCTGACGCTGTTCCAAAAATTCTTAATTGCCTAATTCAGAAACATGAAATTTTTCTGCGATTGGCTGCGAATCGCAGCGCACGAGGGACACGTTTTTAATCATGCTCGAGTTTTCCCGTTTATCTGCCGAAATTACGACCCAATTGCCGTCGGAGACTGCTGGCAATGCTGCGAAGGCGCCCGGGAACTATTTTCCTCGTGGAAGCCCGCCAAAAGTGCGACTCGGCACACTTCGCCGATCCGTGGACGGACCGATGAAGAGAAGCGAACGCTGAGATCATCACTCACGGCCGCCTGATATCCGTCGTCGCTGATATGCAATCACATTTTGCAGACATATTTCATGAATAAATGGAACAAATTTCTGTACGGTAATAATTTTTATTTCAATTTCTTTCGTGTCATGATTTATCAACGTAAAATGAGCCATCATTTAACTTAAGTGACTTATTTTTGAGAGTAAATTGTGTGATTTCAGCGTGAATATATAACTAATATCGCTAGTTAAGTCAAGTATATTTTTCAAGTTTAACGTAAAAAAAAATTATTTAAACCGAACGAAGTAGCAACAAAAAGATAAATAATATATTTAACGGTTCAACAATACGCATCATACGTTCTCCGGGAGAGACCGTTTAATCTAGAAATGGATGAAATAGTTCGGTGTTCCGTTCCAGTCGATTTGCGAACACATTGAATGAAGAGAAGCTGAATCCAAAGGGTAGATTGAATGATCGAGAGGAAAGCTTTGATCTGCGTTCATTGAAGATGCGTGAGATGCGCTTTTCAAAGCTGTACCCAACGAATCTCCTCCATATGCAACAAAAGAGAATTGCATATCTATTCTGCCACTGTATTTACTCTACCGCCGCAGTCACGGTTTTATATTATTTAAAAAAATTTAATGTAAAAAGGGGGGGAACTGTCCATTGATTTTAAATTGATATAATTTCACGAGTATATCACATTAAAATTATAAAGGTAAATGCAATTTAGAAAATTATTTGCCGCTTGCCTTTATTCGTTAAAAATATGCGACGTATTAAAGTCAGTTCTCATCTAGGAATTTTATTAATTAGGAAATCGAAGAAATTATATTCTCACCTCGTTGATCATCGCAATGGCACGCGGATTTATTTCCACGAAATAATGGTTACAGTAAACAACTTGAGTATTTCAATGCCTCCCAAAATTAGCATTGGTAACTGTTTTTAGCTAATCGTACAAGATTGCCAATGTAATATATCTTAGTTTCATTCAAATATTCAACTTTATGCTTTAAATGTTTTTTTTTTATCAACCAGGTAAATATGGAATTAATTCAAAAGCTTCCGTTACGCAAATTTGTATCTTCGATTATTCTATACTGTAATGTATCTACAAAAGCGCATGTATATGTGTGATATATACGTACATCGGCAACGTATAAACGTATATGTGAATACTGCAATACTATGAGCTCGGGCCTGTGGGTTAGCTACATCCAAATGACTGTGTCAACCAGTCATTTCTGCGGAATCTTGCTTAGCAGAAATCAACGCAAGGTTATCACAACGGGTGGGGAACTTTGGCAACCAAAGAGCTGCTATACTATTCGAAACAACAGAGGCGGCGGAATTGCGATGATGAATAGTCGACTCTGTCATCTTCGTGCGCTGACAACGGGAATGATGAATATCGTGACGTACGAAACAAACATCCATCGATCAAGATCGTTGTGTGAAATTAAATTAGCTATCGAGGACGCTACAAAAATCTCGTATTACAATGCAAAGTCTTATCACGTGATTTGAGAGCATTTAACAAAATTTTCACACAGTCAGAAGATCAAACATTTTTATTCAACAATTGAGAAAAACAATTAAGCAGCGCGAAGGCAAAATAATGTATATTTTCTTTATTAAATATTTACGTAACTATTATATTTAAAAAATATTGAATATATTTACGTGACTAAACATATCGAAAGATGCATATTTGTGCACGTGCTGTAATGGGGATACATCTTTTTTGGTAAACATAAATTATTGATGGCTCAATGTAAATAATATAAAATAAATAGGTCGAATATATATTAATTGCAGAAATGGAATTATTCCATAATTCGGTATCTAGAGATAAAATATTCATGTCATTATACGTTCAATAGCGTTAATCTAGTCAGCTCCATCGCAGTCTCATCGAAAGGAGAGTGACGAAAAAGATCGGAAATTCCCGCGGAATCAATAACCCACGTCCAATCGAAATCGATATATACACGTTTGAGTGGTAAAATCAAATCAACAGAGTCATTGACTATTGAAACATCGCAACTAATTGTGTTAACTGTAAATAAAATTCATACGCATTTTTTCAATGGATACATCGTGAATGAATGGATACGAACTTTTAATATTGATTTCCCCGAGAGTGACACTCATTAGAGAAAGTACGTTTTACATGTGTAAATATATTGGGCGAGATATTTCGTATATAATATTAAAAACCGATGTTAACATTTTTAATTTATCATTATAAATAAAACAAGGAGAGAAACAGTTTACAAGAATTATTTTTTTTATATTTTTTATATTGTAAAAATTTTTAAATGTTGCGTACAATCTAACCGAAAAAACTTTAATACGAAATAAAGAGTTTATTTTGCGTGCTTGATAAAAACCAATAGAAAGTTTTAGAAAGATAAAACTCATCTCAAAAAACGATAAATGTTTACAATCTATCTTAAAATTTAATTTTGAAGGCAAAAAGCAGTTGTTTTTATAAAAAAAAATTTTTATGCTTGTTGCAATGCACTCTACATAGACGTATCAGTTATAAAAAATCGGCTAATAACGATTAAAGAGCAAGTATATATACTGGCTCTCAAAACATCTCGTACATTTTCTGTACTAAAAGTGGAATCTCGAAATACATTATATAACATTAATGTTTATACTAATAGATAATTTTTAATATCATTATATCAAGAGATATTCAAATTTATAAATTATTTTATTATCAAATTTTATTTTACAGAAAAAATTATCTTTAATCGATTATTAATGGAGTAAATATTACCTACAGATTCTTCTGAACATGTCCAATGTATTTACAATTTTTATGACAGCAACGACGAAACAGGAAATTACGCATCCCACTCACGATTTACTACTGATGCAATTGCATGATTGAGGATATGCGTCAATCAGCAACGTTTAATTTTTTAATATTATATCATATGACATGCACTATACAAATTCCTCATTGCATGTTCTTGCGAATAATATTGCATTAAACATTACATTATTTATAAATTAAATAAATTATTACTTTTATAAATTAAAAATTTTATAAATAAAAAAATAAAAACATTTAAAAAAATTTTGCTTTCTATCTTCTTTTATACCACATTTTATTTATAATCGTTTTCTATTATCTGTCGTATTAAATCGTGTAAAAATTTGTGCATTTAATAAATAATTCTACAGGATATTGAGATTACTAGAAATCGAAATACACACTCTTCTACGTAAGTATATCCTGCAGATGTATCGATATGCCGACCCTGACCACATACCAAAGCATCGACCAATAAAACGGTCTCGGCGCGCTCATATAACCTTTTACAACAGCTGAATCCGACACAACATGAAGATTTTAATGCTACTTTTCAAGAACGATGATGGTAAATCTAATCGATAATCGACGTTTAGGTGGAAATCGATTTCTTGCGCGCAAACATATTAACGAAGGGTAACGAGTTATTAATGTTATGAATAACTAATACCGTAATACTATATAGCGACATAAGTAATTGCATTTTATGCATTCCAAAAAAAATATTACTTTGTTTAATAAATTTCGTTAAAAAAATGTGTTAATGTTACAACTAAAAATTTTATTGTTAAGACAACCTCTTCCTTTTTAAATTTTAATTGCACGATATACAATCATTCCATCAAAATGTATAATTTTTATTCTTTCATTTTGCATGCAGTATTATAACTACTTTAACTATTATCACAAGTGCGGTGGCCTAAGAAAAAAAGTCACGAAAGTGCGACAATAAATATGTTATTTACACCCATCTGCAATATTCGGTAAACAAAAATAGATTTAGATAACAATAACTATCGTCATCATATGTATCGCTTTTTAAAGAGGTAATTTAACTGTTTGACATCGCAGAAATAGACACTTTCTTAGTCAAGATTTCGACCGAGAGGCAGCTCTGCAAAGACACGAAGGACCGACGAGGAAGAGAAAGAGATTTTATTTAAAAAGAACGAGATACCGCAATAACTGCGCAATTTTGCTTTCAGTCATTCAGAATACAAGCTTCGTTTCCGCAATAATATTGCAAATTACATCAGAAGTATCTTTGTTACATTCCAAATGGTTTAAGCTCGATAATAATGGTTGCAGCAAAATTTGATGAATTATACCGTAAGACTTCTATTGTGAGATATATTTCTCTTTAAAGTTCTCTAAAAAACATATTATTTCACTCTTGTATAACCATTATAAAATACGTACTTAAGATTACTGCTAAACTCTTATAGTCTCGTAAGCAAAATTAATTAAAATATAAAAACTTTTTAAAAATGAGATAATGTCAAATAAAAATATTGCTCAACTAATTATCGATTTTCTTATTACATCGGTACATTTTGCACATTAAAGCCAAAGTAGTGTTTTAAAATATACAGAGACAATAGTGTTTCGAATAGTACTTCGATATTCTTAGCCATCTATTAATATTATTTCGTCATCAGTAGATATAATCGACTTACAAAGATATATAGTAAGGTAGAATCGGCCGCTCTTACGTAAGTCAAAGTGGAATATATATTCCGCATTCCACCGACATGCAATTGCAAGATGATCCGCGTACATCATGTGCACGGGTAATGCGTGAACGTGGACTAGTCTTTATAAGGCAGGAAAACCAGTTTCTTCCCCATGAGGATCGCCCAAGTACAACATTAGTATGATATTTATTTGAACTTTCACATATAACTTGGAGTTATGTATATAGTTATTAATAACAGCACTAAATCTATCTATCGATCTTTTATAAAAAGTGTGTTGCTGAAATATTTAATGCTGAAAATTGAGAAGGATAAATTATTCCCTGCAAATGTTGGTATCAGATTCGTCAAAATATTTAACATTTATGTCTTGTGAACCAACTTAGAAACGCAAAATTCGCAGTAACTTGGCAATCACCACAGCAATAGCGGCTATTTGCGAATCGATGCTTCAAGGCAGATAGAGAGAAAGGAGAACAAAAAATATGGCCAAAACTATTATTGCAATAATGTGACTATATAATATTTAAGAATAAATCTCGATTGTATAAAACTAATTATTTCACGTTATTGCGGTATCATAAAATTAGTTATTCGAAATGCATGAAGAAGCCTTGGGATGTCTGGGCAAACCTTGACCGCGCCATATTGTGACAGGGTCATTGGTATCGCGAGTGTTTATCCTGTCAGCCGGGGCACTAGAATAGAACCAGGCCAGTCTCGACTCATCGTTGGAGAGCTTGTTGCCGTGGAGCCAACCAACAATGAATAAATATAAATGGGTGTCAGTGTGTAGTACGAGATGCAAAGTGTTCGACAATTCACCCAAAGGGTGCATTGACTTTCTTATGACGACGAATGCAAGTAGGACTGGCAGCTAATTTCGAAAGAAATTTCTTTTGGCGGAAACTAAAGTTACCCACTGAATTATTTAATCTCTAAAAACCCAGTAGAGAAGTTTTTAATGTTTAATACAAAGGCTACTTAAATATAAAGAGTTATCTCTGTCTAAAATTCGTTACTAAAATATAAAGGCTTCAGTTCCACTCGTAAGTGTGTGAAAACTACGAGCAAAACTTGAGCAACGAAATCACAAAAGTAGGTCGCTGTTACGGTAATCCTTTAGCGCCGGATACAATCAAGACGAGAAAGGACAATGACATTGCAGCAACACAAAAACGTACTCGGTTTCAATCTACGCCAGGTCACTCCGAGAGAATCGGAAAGAATCTTTCAATTCCAAGTAAGGAAACACAGCGGCTCGTTTCAATTATCCGAAGTCTTGAAGAAGATAACGGAAGAATCGACCGCGTGTAGTCATTAAGTTTTCAACAATACCAACTACGGGAAGAAGCAACGAAGGCGCGGATAGCTATTTTATCGAGGAAAATGGCTGAGCAGCGGAGGCAAATAGACGAGAGCAGTAAGAACCGACGATCTACCTTATCCGCGTTAAGTTCAAGTAACATGGAATACGCCACCAAACATTTTCCGACTATGGACAATCATTGCATCCAACGTGTAAAATGCACAAATGTAATAATACAAAGAGAGAGAAAGAGAGAAACAAAATTAAATTTCCACAAATAACGCTGTAAAATATTAAACTTTTGGGAAATATCAATACTTGATAAATGTTGTTTGGTTTAATCTGTGTTCTATTTCTCTATCTACTGTCGAGCATTGTTCTTTATACTTTTGTTATCCTAGAATCGTCTCACGTATGAATGACTACGTGTAATGATTACATTATATGATAGAATTGAGAAAAAAAGATACTTAAATTCGTAATAATATTGCGATCAAACAGTAACCTATTTTCTACCACGTCTCTTCGCGGTCTTCGCTATTCCACTCGGTTCTCGAGAAACTGTAAAAATGTATACAACCGACCGATTATCCTGAAAACACCGATCTTACTTGCCGTGGAAAAAGAGACGCGGACTGAAAAATGCATTCCTCGATGCTCGGTACCTTTTATGTCTAGGGGAGGAATACCCCGCCGAAGAAATAAACAACGCGGTATGACGGTACGCTTATTTTAGAAACACTTCATAAAATAATTTATGACTTCGCAATATTATATGGAGGATATATAACCAACTGACAGTATTCACCATAAATAAATAACATGCAATAAATTCAAACTTGTAGAAATAATATACATTTAATTTTCACATTTCAGCTTGAAACAAACTACTGTACAAAAACAAATGTTTAGTTCAAAAAATTAAAAATTATTCAAACAAAAAAAATAAATTTAAAAAGTAAAATTAAAAAAAATTTTTTCTACGGTAAAATTCAGCGCAACTCTTTAGCACTTTATGTCAAGCTCATGATGATAAATTGAGCAATTGTTATATAAAGTACCACGTTTGCTTAAGTTTGCGATATTCAAAAAACTTATTTTTTTTACAGAAATATTAAGAATTTTCGTAATATTTCACAGCATTACATAAAGTGGCATAAATGATTGAGATATTGTAATTGTACATATCGCAATATATATTCTTTATTGATTACTCAGTTAAAATAAATTGCGCAATTGAATAAAATAAAATTTAAAAAAAAAATTTATTTACGAAATTGACAATTTTCTTTCAACCTGTTTGTCACTTGTCGCAAATGTAACAAGTGTGTGATGTGAAATATAGGTTGCGGTAGCAAAACCGTTTGTCCTAACGCGATATCGCGAATTAATGACAGTTCGAATCAGCATTTCTGACGTCATAAAAAGCACGTGCGATCGACACGACGACACGACAGGAACGTGCGATCGCGCCCTAGATTGATTCCTATTCCCTGCTGATCGCAATCGAAGCGAAAAATGGGAACGGTAATGCCTAGAGGTAACGGCGTCACGGTTGAACGAATAACGCGTAGATCCGTTACTTTCACGGACATCGCGCCTCGCGCCGAATCTGCCAAGTATTCTAACACATTAAGAGAATCGTGTCAGTGATATCATAATCGACGATATCACGAATGTGAAGATAACAGTGTCACGAATTTGTCAAAAACTCAGATTACATCCCCCAGATACAATCTCTCTAAATACACACTAAAATAAAAATAGAGAGAAATCTACAGCATTACATTCATATAAATGGAAATACCCTATCGACCGTCAAGCATTTCTCGAGTTTAAACAAGATATCTCGATATAAAATCTCGCGATGGGAGATCACAACACGTGACTGATTTATAATTAAATGCAGGATTAAAAATGCAAAATTCTTCAGAGGATATTGAAAAACTTGGATGCAAATAAATTTTTTAGATATTCACACGACAATTTTACTGTACGGATTCTTCGCGTATATGTAATAACAAGAAAATTCCTTGCAACAATATTAACATCAATATTTTGCGAGGATTGTGATGACAACAACAATTTTATCGATGGGAAAGTTCGACCAGCTATCGTGACGTGCCATCGCTTTTATATTGCGTTAATGGACAACGCTCGTTCTGCCTTCGCGAGCTAGTCGGGGATCACAATAAACGCTTTCCACGTATCACGGAAAAAAAGTAGGAAGCCGTCGCGACACAATCCTCAATAAAAGAGAAAACGCATTCACAGCTATCGGTATTCGGTAAAAGATTGATTTGTCTCTTTCATAAAAATCTGAGAAACTGATAATTTGATAACGCGTAATTATTTTTCAATGTTTTCTAAAGTACACGAAGATCAATGAACAAATGCATGTAAGTACTCCAATTCTGAATAGTGCATCTAAACAAAAATATTTTTTTCATTCATTAGGCTTACGTGCTACACTGTGAAAAATACTATAAAAATGAAGTTCATCTTAAGCTAATCTCAGTCAAGCAAACAAGGATAAACAAACATAAGTGAACAATTTATTCCAATGTCAGTACTTCAAACGTGGTCGTTAAAGCAAATTGCTCGTTTATGTTTCTTTAAACTGAATTCAACTTCAAACGCAATTTGTTCGCGTTACATATAATATACTAAAATTCACACTTTTCATCCACCGTTAAAGGAAACCTAAGAATGTTATTTACATACATTAACTTTCAATGTACAATAAATTATATTAAATTGTAATATCTCTCTAAAAGGAAAAGATATGTGTTTCTCACGATTGGTCTAATAATTGATTCATCCGCAACTCGTCATGTTACAGATCGGTATACGCTCCCGTCGGGTTAATTCCGACGGTGTCGCTGCCCGGAAATATTCTAGGCTCGCCTCTGTGTCGTAATGAGTAATTAACGCGGCATGTCCCGTTTCGCCCGCAAACGAGATACCGGGGCAGAATTGAGAGAGAGACAGAGGGAGACACACGAGGGAATTTACACGCACATACGAGGCAATCGCACACCTGCAACGCGTTTCGACGTAAATGTTTATCCCTGCGAATTGCACTTTCTCGCTTTCGGCTCTGAGATTCGTCAGGATTATTTATGAGCGCCTAGAAATTCCGGAAGAGAAAGATTGGCGCTCGCGTCCGGCAGCCATGTTCATCTATCTGGCTGCTGTCTATCTTCAGTCGTGAAACTTTTATCGGCAGCTACTACTGGCTGTTTACGGCATCGATTCTCCGGGCTACTTTTGTCGCGCAAAGACTTTCCACTGCCTTCCGGACTACTTTTTTTCTGCGAATGATTTGTAATATCGTAAAGTTGTGAATTATAAATATTGCGAATTGTTGCGTGAAAAGTCTTTTCTGTTGAATCCCATCTTGATATTTGCATATCGAGAGGATTTATTTTGCTCTCGATTTAACCAAACAACGTCTTTCAACGTTAAGCACAATAAAAAGCAATTTACCTTTAATTTCAATTAAATAATGTAGTCACGCATTCATACTTTACTGCTTAAATCACCGTGCTTATATCCAGTCAGCATGAAATGAAAGCGCGAGCTACGGAAGAAAACTGTTACAATGGCAATCGAGAATTGCAACAATAATAACATTAATTCGTGTAGCGTGTTATTAAATGCTTTCTCTTATTCCGTTCGAGTCGCCGATCTTGCGAAAGCGTCGCGAATACATTTCTCGGGCAATTGCGCCCTTGCAAAATGGAGCAGAAACTCGTTCTATCGTTTATTGGCAATCAAAATCTCAATAAGTATACTATTTCGTTTCCACCGCTATAAAGTTTAGCCTACTGCAAATATATAAAAAATTTCTCGCGTTCTTAACACGTTTCGCTTATATTTAAGTATTTAGCAATATATATCATTAAAGTTTTTATATAAACAGTTAAATTTAAAAAATATTTAAGTGCAGATAACACAACTTTGAGGCACATTGAACTCGTAAGCTCTTAATTAGGCGAGTTTTATTAGTAGAATTGTCGCGTGGGCAGCGCGTGCATTCTTTAGAATGATGCGATTCCCGAAGCAATGCTTTTCTGGTAGATTTTCAAATTTATCAACCTATAATACACTTGGTAATCTTCGTACGAAATATTCATTGAAAGAAGATAACACATTTTTGACGTATAAAACTTTATAGTTTCGAATACAGTTTCGAAAATAGAATCACGCAACTAGACTATCTAGCGAAGGCAGGATATCGGATGGATTCGACAGGATATTAAATATCCTAGAAAAAAAAACGGCGCAGAATTCACTCAGTGACTTCTTCACTTCAATACGCATAAAGAATTCATAATGCAAATTTAAAAATATGATCTCTACTATCTCATATAAACTCTGAACGAATCAGTAATCAGTGAGTACGCAGAGCTTCCGTTATATTGCGTACGCCGCGCGCTTTATAGAGATGATAATTCAATCTGAAGAGCTACTTTGTTAAGAAAGCCGTCACGTTCCTTAGGAAACTTGGGAATTCACCGCACGTGTAGAAAGAAAGTCTAGACATATTTCCCAAAGTCTTTTAACACGCTCACACACACATATATATATTTTTCTGTTTCATATTTTTCTTATAAGATAAATTATGGTCTAAAAATTGCAAAGCAAATTTTGTAGCGCGAATTATTAAGAGATATACACTCATACAGACGGCAATAAAGAAAACAGACCTCAAAATTTACGGTAACCAGGAAAACGGCAATTTGTTTCACCAAAGCTACGCGAAGAGTTCTGCTCTAACCCATGTTAAATGATTGCAATTAAAGCGCGAGATAGAAAGAGGGTAAAGAAGAAAACTAAGAATAATTGGAGGAACAGCGAAGAAGGAAAGCAGTCGACCATTTATTTCTACGTTGCAGAGATCGCGTTTATTCAATTTGTTTAATCATCTTGCCAGTTGACCGCGAAATAAACTAAAAAGAACAGTATTACTGTTAGAAAACTTTAACTTCAATTGTTTTTGGATAAAAACATTTTATATATTCTTTTATATACTTTCGTATGTAAGTTACATATTACAACATAATATGTTGAACTTGACATATTTTTTAATTGATTTTAATAATTAATTTTAAATTTTATAATATGTTTATTTTATTAATTTATTTTAAAATTCTCATTTTGTTATTTTCGACGTGTATATATTTTCTTGTGTCGTACAACAATGTTTATCTTAAATTAAAGTATCAAATTATCAATAAAACTTGCAACTTATGAAAACACTGTGTACAGTTGTAGCGTGCGAATTCGAGTTTACTGAAATAAAGCAAATAATACAGTAACGCGTTTGCAACTCGTGTCCATTGCCCGCGGAAGAACCTGTCCCGCCAGCACATTTTGTATCTTTTATTTAGTTCGCGCACAGTCCCTTGATAATAGTTACATGATTCCCCGTTAATCACGACCGTTTCTTCGAGCGGCGAATGACGTGAACGCTGATTCCGTTCTGTGCGAAAAACTACGCTCTGCCGACGTAAGTCGTGGCAGTATGACTAACGACAACATATCTACTGTCATTATGTCGAAGCAATTTCAAAGACCAGTCCGTAGCAATTTACCGAGTTGAAACTGCAGACGATACAATTTAATCTTAAATATAACTACAACGGTCCTCAACGGATGCAAATGTGAAAATATTATGTAACTTATGTTGCATTTAGTTAGCATGCTATGCACATTACACACAACAAAGTTTTTTTTCTATAATAATATAATCATATTAAAAAAATCATTTGCATAATCAAATCATATATTATTCAATAAATAAAGATAAATGACAATATTATCTTTTTCTTCAATACAAAAATAATATAATGTCAAACACACACACACACACACACACACACACACACACACACACATATATATATATATGTATACATTGTTTTGAAATTAATTGTGTATTTTTATTAATTCTAAAATTTATGACAAAATACAGCCCCTTGAAAAATAATAATTTATTTCTTTCCTTTCTCTCATATTCACTAGATTGCATGCCATATTACGTACTAGATGGTTATCAAGAAATACATTTCTGACGAGTTTGTGTCTGACGTAACCGATGAATCAACAATAGCCAATGAGTCGTACTAAGAAAACATAAATAAAGTTGATTTAATTCCACGCCACTAATAAAATAATTTTCTAATTAAACGGATATGTTATCAATTTTCACATATTTCTTCATCAAAAAGTGACAGGAATTTTGTATTTACGTGAGTTGAAAGAAATGTTAAAAAGATTTCAATTTAAAATAAGACATAACACGATATCTCCTTTTATAATGATTTTAAATAAGTTTAAGTTTTTGAGATTTCGTAAATTACAAAAATAATTTTATAGGAAATTTGCAGAAAATTTCTCTCTTCCTTTGTCGGGAGATGTTTCTTTTATTTTCATTTATAAATTCAGTATTAAATAAGATTAAATATTCAATCTAGCAAGCTTCCAAAATGTTTTTGGATTCATAAATAATATCATAAACTGTTATAATAATTTGAATTTCAGTAACACGAAAACCCATTCCAATTTCTCGCGGCGCCTAAAAGGCCCCTTCAATAGCCACGGGCGCGTTAAAATTAACCCTTTCGCTCCTGCAAATGGCTTAACGCTCACCTGACCCGCGTCGAAGCGACATACACGCACGTACACTCGCGTACATGCGTGTACCGCCATTAAGACTTCACAAAGGGACGGAGAGGAAAACTCGTCTTAACTCGGCTACAGAGAACTATAGATTAGAAAGGACGCGATAGCGTCGAGAGCAAAGTTTGCTACATTGACCCCGTCGCACCGTTTCTACGCACTTCGATTTCACTTCGTATTACGTATTTGCTTTGATCATACGCTCACACGTTCCGAATTGTTAGCCATTGTTATTATGGGAAAACGTTTCGACTTCGCCGATTCGCCTCGCGTCGAAAACGATCCTCTAAATAAACACGGGTAAATCCAGTCTCTGTTAATATGCTTCTACGACGAGGTTGTATGACATTTGAACGATTGGATATTTAATACGAAAGACGTTATAAATATCATGTTACCGGGAAATTATTTTTCGTTAGAAGCGTTCCGTCTATGTCAAAGCTAGCAGCGTGGCAAAAAAAAAAACGGAAATTGATGATGTTTATGAAAGCATTTATTAAAACATGTATAAACATATACACTGATGGAAAAAAATGGTTGCAACAACCACAATTTCACTATAATTTATGGTCCATTGGGGACCCAACCATATTTTTATAGTTATTCAACAATGTAAATTATAGTTGGTTTAAACTATATTTATAGAGTTCTCTATAACCATAATATTCGTTTATGCAATTTATGATATGGTTGCTATAACCAAAATGGAGATTTTTATACAGTTAGTTGTACTATAAAATGATCATTATAAGCATTTACCATAAATATATAGTTATTGCCAATATTATAGTAATAATTACTATAAAAATGATATTCCTAACTATAATTATTTTACTATGCAATTACAAATACAACATATTTTTCTATCAGTGTACTATTTCTGTATTTTTTATAAATAGATAGAAACTGTTAGAAAGATATTCTTTGACAGGAGATCTTAATTAAATAAAGTTCTTAATTGTGTTTACAACTTTCATTTGCTCAATAACTTGTACCAATTTTTAACAGCTCGACAATAAAGTACAGAAATAAGCTGCCTTTCAACTTTTTTTTTTTACACTTGTACATTTGCATAGAAATGAAAAGGGAATATTATTAGGAAAGCTTTATCTGTCGCGACAGGCGAATGTTGTCAAAGAAATAAGAAGAAGTAAGGGTGCGGTTGGGGAGAAAAAAAAACACCTGCTCGCACTATAGAAATAGCTATGAATATATATCGATCCCTCGGATCCAGATGATTCGATACAAAAAGTGGATGGAAAAATACGAATAACAGCGCTTATGCTGCAGGCAGATGCTCAACGCCACACCATACGTCAAACATAGTTTGTTCGCTCTTTGCAATTGCTATTTGCCAAACGCCCTCGCGAATATTTAAGTGATGTGATCACGCTCAATTTATAACAGAGAAATTTTTCTAACACACAATACAGCTAATCATGCTATGTCGTATAAACATCTTAGAAATACCTTGGAAATTAAAGGGGCAACAAAAGAGAAGTGCAAAAGATACTTTAAAGAATATGATATTTATAAAATTTCTTTTTTTACGAATACCTGTAAATAATGCTTGTGAAATATAACATTAAATCGTACGGTGAGACGATATAGAGAACAGATAAAAAAAAACGCGTAGCTCTTTCATTAAGTATAGAAGCTAAAAATCTAATCGCAAGTTGTACCATTGCTCACGATTTATATCGCCATAATTCTCCGAGTTTGATGTCGCGTACCGCCCGTGCCTTTGCCGTCGTAAATTTCGCAACGCGAGCGCAATGGTTCATTTAGCGCGCACTGCGTTAGAGCATCGCGAAAAGGTGAGATGACAGGCTTTCGTAATATCATGCCGCACTCGCCGACGACGGCACGTGGGAATCCGCGCGCTTCTCCTAACGCGCGAGAGCAAAGAGGAGCTAATTACACGGCGAGTTAAGCGTCAAGAGAGGAGGAGCGCCGAGAAGAATGGAAAGAGGATGGAGGCAGAAAGACGAAGGGAAGAAAGGTGAAAGACGGTGAGTCGAGCTTAGCCGTCAGGTCGCGCGTCGCGTCATCATGTCGCTTTCATCACATACCACGCGAAATCGATGAGTTCATCGCGGGGAAGCTGACGGAATATCTCCCATTGATACCCACTACGTTTCATAGGCGTAACGTGTTTGTCGTTCTACGCGTAGAAATTTACGTTCCCTCCGAACAGCAGCAGCCTTGACATTCCGCGGGAGAGACGTGGCTGCTGCCACCGCGCACGGCATTCGAAAGAGTTCTTCTCTCGATGAGCGGATCATATACGACGATGACCGCTTGTTAAGTCGCGAGTGTCTGTAACGAGTTTGACCTCGAGCGAAATTAGGATAGAGTGAGAGACCAGCCGCGCCGTGGTCGAAAATTCACCAGCAATTTCCACTACATGCATTAAAGAAAACTGAAGTTCGTCCCGTATAATTAATATCGAACTTCTTTGCCACACTAGAAAGAAAATTCTTTCCGCGTATACGAGTTACAACTCAAAACTATTCTTACTTACAATTTTATCATTTCCGTTACATACGTTTACGACATTCACAATTTTTCTTTCTTCGATTTGTTTCAATTAAAGGAAGGACATTCTTATCAATCTAATATTTTAAATTTCCAAGCGAGATTTTCGATCTTATTTCGATATATAAATCGAACGGTGGTGTCTGTCTATCTGAAACATGCGTCGTGAAACATATATATCAGACAACATACTCCGGAGTCACTTTTTTCAACATGTCCAACGCCAGACGACTTTCAATCTCAGCCGCAAACTTTTCCCTTAGCTTACTTCGCTTTTCTGGATAAGATGTTATTTGTGCCGTACAGTTATACGCCCGCGGCGACTTTCTTGGCATGCGAGACTGACGTTAAACTACAAGTCCAAACATAGTGCACCAGACGGCTCTAAAAAAATTATTTTAACGATACCTATGTTACATCGTTTTTGATAATGCAATAAAAAAAAACTGATAAAACTGCCTTAGTCTTAAGTACAATTTTCAAACTGATTTAGATTAATTACTTATAAACAAATCAAAATCGTAAACATTAAATATTGCGATAGCAAGCATTAATTTAAATGGCTCTATTTTATCCTCGATATTGATAGATTAAAAAAAGCCGAGCTGAACAGATGAATTTTATTTAAACAACGAACTTTTCGCCGTAGAGAAGCTTGTGTTTGCCTCTGTATACGGGCAAAATTAGACGATGAATTTTCTATGAGTCACTATTTCTTCTTGCCAGCGCAGCAACCACGCGAGCGCCGGTGTTAAGCAAAGAAACGCCATTCGTGCAACTTGGAGAAGAAAAAATGTACGTGCTAAATAATTAATTGACGGTGATAAAAAAAAACGTGTCTACATCTAAGATTCAGCAACCTTCAATTTATGGTAATCTAATATCATATACCGCACATATCTGCGATAACAAAAATAATCTTATTTGCTTTTAGACGTTTTAATCTCGCACTGGCATCAAAATTTTCATCTCGATGTAAATATTACTAAAAGATAATCCCTAAGATCAAAAGAGACCGAGGGCAATTTGTAGAAGATGAATTTTGCTTAAACAACAAAGTTTTTCGCTATAGAGAATCTTATATACGGGCGAAATTAGACGATTAAGTAAAATTTAAAAAAAATTATTTCTGAAATTTCTTATTTCCGCAACGTTTACAGTCCTGCCAACTCTTTTCGAGCTATCGTTAATGAGAATGCAAGTTATTAATGACACAGCGCTTTATTGAGAAAAAATCGATTAATTGGATAAAGGTTCCTTATTCGTGAGATATAGCAAAAAAATTCAATAAAATGAATAATAATGTTCCATGAATAGATGGGAGTGGCTAAGGAAAGATATAGTCCTCATTTCTGTGAAATAATTAACTGAGCCTGTCGTACATAGTTCATGGATCTATCGAGAAGATTTTTCTCTCATTTTTATCTCTGCTCGAAGAAAATTACATACCAGAGGTGTAAGAACATTCGTCAGTAATTTTACATGGTATACCGAGTTTGCGCTATTTACACGAATCTTATATTTACACGAGTATTGCCAAGTGAGATCCCGTAGGGAATGTATGAGAGAACATCACTTGAATTACGTAAAGAACATTGCTTGAATAAATGAACATCAATTGGGAGATAATGAATTTTTTGCCGACAGAGAGAGGTAAAGTGAAATATCTAATTACACAATAAACGATAACATCAAATAGGTCACGGTGCAAAAGGAAAATGAGAATATTTAAATACAAACAGTATTTCCTTTTCTTTCAGTTGTCTAATAAACCAGCTAGTGCTTATGCATATAAATCGCATAAACTTATTAAATTTAATTTTTTCAATAAATAGATTACTCATATTTACTAATTTGAAATATTTAAAATATTACCGTCTGCACAAATACATCTGATATAATACAATTGTAGAACTGATTGGACTAAAAATATGCTTTGGTAACCAACTTTAATGTTAATTTCACCCGAGAAATGGCACCCGTGCTGTTTGAACAAGGGATTTACGGGGATTTGGGGTTTCCTTCAAGACCCCTAAGACGCATCGCAGACATCGGATTGCCGAACTTGGTCCTCTTGTTATCGTCGGGAGAGCCCTCTGCCACCAAAGTTTCTCTCTGTTCTTATCCAAGCCGATCAGAACAAGTCGTCGACCGAGAGCAAGAGCGGCTCTCTGCTCAATGAATGATTTCCGCGCAGCGTTGCCACATTACGTCTGCATTCTGCACCCATTACAACATCGGCAATGCTATCTCGCGCGCCTTTTTCTCCCCGTTCGCCCGAGTATAGACGATTACACGCGTTGCGTAATACATCCGACTAATGTACTTATTGTTTTTCGCAGCGTGCTAATTAAAGTTTCATGATACAGCGAATCGAGGATCAGTTTCATTAATGCCGACTAATTTCGCTTGCAATTTAACTCGTCCCCAGTTTCTTTCTATACATTCAGGTTCCGATATCGATTGTGAGTATTTCGTTGTTAAAAAGCAGAATTCAGCGACTGTTAATTGAAATAAACGTCCAGGGCTTTTTTTTGTGACCGATGTTTACGTGAAACTTGCTTTGTAGCACGTTCAGACGAATTGTAACCAGAACTGTAACCAAAAACCAACATCTCGGAATGGATTCTTTTGCCTGCGTAGTTACATTCGTGTATCGAGTGTACGGGGAATGATTGATCATCACGCCGTGGCACGTGATTCAGCTACAATGCGGTATAGGCGCGGTCGCCGTGATGCTCGGTCGCGAAGCACGCAGCGATGCGCCTTGAGGAAATTCTCAACGGAGAAGCAAAAAAGGTGAAAGGGCCTAGACGCGTGTCCGTCGTACCGGAAAGACCGCGAGATTAAAATCCGATTAAAAAAAAACGGATAACCAGAGATAAACAGAATTTTGAATCTAAAAAAAAAAACAAAAATTGGCGGAAAATCTTAATAAGAAGAAAAATCCTAATAAGGACCTTCGTCTTTACTTCCCAGTAAAGAAGAAATTTCTACCGTGCATAAGAAAATACTGCATAAGAGAATACTTGATTATAAATTTTTCTCAAATTTGTTTCAACTTGTTTAGTATGCTTTACTTACAACTTTTATCTTCTTTTCATTTGAACTTTGGACATATAATTTTTTGAAACAGATAAAAAAATTTTTTATCAAAACTTGTAATTAAATTTAGATTGATTTTTATAGATCGTGTCTAGTATATTAAATAATTTTATTAAATTATTCCGTTTAAACTTTAAAACATAGTTTTTCTTAAGTATAATTATATCTTTAGCGTCTGCTATCAAATTACAATTAATTATACTCCCCGTTTTACGACTGATTAACAAACGTAACCTTTCCAAGAAATTAATCGATACTGATATTTTAGAAGATCGTCAAACTTTCCTACTCTTATCGACTAATTACCTCGCCTAATGGACGAAGCAAATATTGAGCTCGAGAAGTATAATAATATTTGATCTGACAGGAAAAGATCACACGCATTTCTTATCGGTTGCAGTAATATCCGCACGTAATCGGTTCGTATTACGGATTGAGATCTTGAGAGAGTCGAGAGGCAAGAGATTTATCGCTATTAACTTCCTGTGTGATGAAAACATTAAAGTACAGGACAAAACCCATTGCACAAACTTGGATTAATAATAACAGGCTAATGGAAAATCACGAGCGGAATCATTGTCTCCATATATCTTATTTTCCGTATACGTATATAACTTTTCGTATATAATGATAAATATATTTCATAAGTTGCGGTAAATGTATGTCAAGTATATTAACTTTATGCAAAATTATACATTACTTCCTTTCCATTCTCCATTCCGAGATTTCCCGCGTTATTTCCAAAAGGTTATGGATAAAACGCCAGCTCTGCGAGATAATAAGGGCGGTGCGTTCGCGTGCACATCCACACACACACACGCGTACGCGTACGAGGAAGAGAAGAGAAAGGAAAAGCAGACTACCGGCGCCATGCTGTAACGCCTCCCTTTGTCCCTTTTTACCCACAACGACCGACGACCTCGCGAGATACCGCGATAGACGAGAGAGAAGCCAGGTAGAGAGGAGGAAAATTCCCGGGATATATAGGATGTTTAAGGAGGAGCTGTGTCTCATTGTTCAAGACCGATATTATCGTCCCTGGCAATATTGACCATTCCGCCCGGGACACCGTGTAGGTGGCCGACGCACGTACGCACGCACGCTACGCACGCACGCACGTTTGTTTACAAGACGCGCCTCTCGCACTCGCTACCGGAGTTCCTTGACTCCGAATCCAAGTGAGACGCCAAGGTGGCTTTCCACCTTGCACACAACGCACTCCCGCTCGCTCCCTCCCTCCCACCCCACCGATCATCTTTCGTCCCCGCTGGACTCCTGCCGCCTCCGCTTGCTCTTTCCTTTCGCCTATTTCTCCTCGACCTTATTACCCGCCGCCGCCGCCGCCGCCGTGCCGATTACCTCAATTCACCGGTCAACGTGTATCTCGTCTCAACGTACCGCGCCGGCCAGAGGATGACCGTGGTGTTCCGCACGACGACCAGCGGCGCCGGCCGGCGCCCCCGCCGATTCTCAGCCCTACGTCGCGTCGCTCATAAATCACGCAACCGTCGACGGTGAAAACGAATCGCCGGCAATTATCCTCCGGGTAATCGAAACGCGGTGGCGGCGGACGCGCCTCGTCATCACCTGTTAACCCTCTCGGTGACAGGATTCTCTTCCTGTCTCGAAACTTTTGTGTAGAAGATTCGCTATTTACGTCGCGGTACTCGTTAGTTTATTTAAACCCAATTGACGCCGGGGATCGAAGCGATAAGGCTCGTAAAAATCGATCGAGAGGCGTGAAATAATAAAAACTCACTGAAAAGAGAGCAAGAACGCTCTGCAAACTTTATATTTACGGTTCCATTGATGAGACTGAATATAAACACGATGTGTAGTATATCGAGGAAAGGTCAAACCTTTCAAAAATTCGATCGGAACTTTGAAAGACATTTTCCGGAAAGGAAATTGGAGAAGTCTCCTAAATTGCGGTAAAACGGCAAAATATGCGTGGGTGTTAAAATAACCCCGTTAGCTAATTACTAATTTATAATGTATCAATATTTAAATATTAATGCAGCGCACCGCAGTAATATTTAAATACTAATAATATAAATAAATATATAATATGTTTATTAAAATAATGTGTTCATCAAATATCCGATACGGGGGAAATGTTCTAGCTCGTTATACCGCAATTATTTTCAACATTGCTGTAGGACAGGAACGAAACATGGCAGCAGACTTGATACCGCGCGGTAGATAAATGAAAACGTACTCTACGGTAGAATACCGCAAAATCGAATCGATCTGGAGAAGAGTAACCCTCCTCCTCGTCCGATTGTCCGCGTGCAATCCAACAACACAGCCAGTGTGTGACAGAAACACGCTCTCCAATTTCCAATATGATTACGCTAATATCTCTCTCTTTGCGCTGCCTTTTGCAACAACCCGTTTCGAATGTTACAAAACATCAAGTCCCGTTACCAACGACAGTTGCCTAGTAATTACTCTTCTAGGAGCGTCAATTCCTTTTCGAAGCAATCTAAACTCGTTATCCCGCGCGCACGGCGGCACAGAAGGGGATTGCGATTTTTCGTCAAATCAGAGAGACTCACCGATCACCGTGTTCGCCGCCACCTCCTTGGCGGCAGCCGCGGCTGCCGCCGGTCCATGCGCCAGGAAATCGCTCAGAGACAAGGACGACGCGATAATCTGCCGCTTCTCCTCGAAATTGAGATAGTCGAGGCTGTTGCTGCGCTGTGGCGCCGTCGTAACGATCGTCACAGTCTTCGTCGTCGAATGATGATGATGATGGTGGTGCTGCTGCTGCTGCTGCTGCTGCTGTTGCTGTTGCTGCTGATGATGATGATACTGCTGCTGATGATGCAGACCGCCGTCCACGGCCAGGCCGCCGCCGCCGCCGCCGCCGCCGATCTTGTCATTGCCGGCGCTGTCGGTGGCGCCCGGGCTGGTGGGCACCAGGTAGACGCCGCTCACGCGTATGGACATCGCGCTCGGGGCAGCGAGACGATCCTTGCAGCGACCCCGTCTCTTCCGGCGCCACGGGCTGAGGATCGCTACGAGAGCCGGCAACGAAGCTACCGGGTGGTCCTGCTGGTCCCCGTCGGCCTGCCGCGCATCCCGGTCGTGTGCGGCACCTGCTCGTGGGTCCGGCAGCAGCGGCAGCGGCTCGTCGCGTCTTCGTCGTCGTCGGTCACCGCTTCGCGTTCGCGGCTCCACGGCTCGACGGTGAGATTCGTTCTTCCACGTGCTCGGGCGCGATTCCGTGATAACGATCGCGCGCGCGCGCGCGCGCCTCCTCCCGGCGAGCTATCGGGAATTATCGATCGCACCTCCCGGGCGAGCGCGCATCTGATCGCCGCCAAGAACACGGCGCTTCCTCTTCGATCCGACGGATCGTACACCTTCCACACTCACGAGCTCGCCCCGGCTATTGTTGTTTCGATATCCAACGAATGACGCTCTCGTTATCGCGCCCGCTCGATTACGAAGACGTTCGAGCCGGATTCCTTATCTCGCACGTTCCAGGTCGGAGATCTCTACCTTGTGCGACAATTTGTTATTCTATCGAGGCTTATGGCACGGAGCACCGTTGACCGGATGATCCAGGATGGACAAACGCACGGAAGGGGTCCTTTAAATCCGGACCGGCTTCCTCGTGCTGGAGGGTCGCTGACTATTTACAACGGAATTCCCCGTGATTGGCACATACCATGGAAAATGAACCGCGCCGATGACGACTGGCGGGAGAAGGAGAAGAGTCGCGTCCCTGCGTAAAACCAACGGGGAAAAAGTTACCGGCCACTGCCCGACCGTCATGAATGGCACGCATTGTTTTCGTTTGCCGGCAACCGATGATTATACAACGAGCGCCGAGTCGGATCCTCTTCAAAAATATATATATCGGAAAATGACGTTCGAACACGTTCAGACCGTTCGACTTTGTTGAAATAAACGAAATGCCGACGAGGATTTTTCGGTGAAATTTCAATTTCGATCGTTAACCGTGTGTGAGAGCCTACGATTGTCGCAAAAAAAAAATTAAACTAATAAACCTATCACAAATGCATTCCACAATTAATTCCCCCCCAAAAAAGAAACCTGCTCCGTCCTCTCCCCTTAAACGTTCGAGCCGACCGAGTCCTTATCTCGCCCGGGAATTTTATGAGATGCGGATCAAGGCCGAAGAAAATTTTCCACCGAGCGGGAAATGAAAGGAATTTCTTCCGGCGCATCCGGCGACAGATTGGATCGCGCGCCGATCCGCCGCCCGGTCGTCACGGAGAATCTCGAGAAACGACCGACTTTTCCGCGCGCGACACGAAACCCGTTTAATCACCCCGGCCCGCGACTCGTCGACGAATTTACCGGGCGATAAAATTATCTCGCGGGACCCGCCGGCAACAGAGAATAATAACCTTGTTCGGCGCATGTGTGCGAAAATAGAAACAATTTTTTTTTCCAGCGTCAACAAAGCTCCGCAAACCGTCGCGTCGCCCCCAACGAAATTGTACCGAAATTAAAGCTGTTTGCGCACAAAAGATCCCGTCGTTACGTTTAATTAATTAACCACGCCCCGACGCCTCCAATTTGACGGATCGCTCGAGGAGAACCGGAAGCGCGTCACTCCACGGAAGGGGAAAAGAGAATTTATCCTCCGCGAGGACTTTTCCGTCGACGCTCAACAGATTGTTAACTCCGCTTCCTCCCCCCTCCCCTCGTCGGTCGACTCTAATGAGCGCGATCGGAAATTTCCACCGACGACGACGACGGAAACACTCACGATCCGATCCATGACCGACTCTCCCCAGGCCTTTTTTTTTTTTCTCTCTCTCACAGAGCGATTTTCCAAACGCGGCGCGACGAACGCCGGGCGGCGGATTCGGAGAGCGCGTCGCGCGAAGAAGCGTCCATTCACTGCTCGCACGACCGACTGACTAACCTCCAAGGACAGAGGCCGCGTCGCCCGCGAGGGCGTGTTGTAACGTTGTCGTAGGCGTAAACAGTTTTCCCTCGCCCCTCGCGTTGCTCTCACTCACGCACGCACACGCGCGCGCGCCCGTACACCGCACCGCGCGAAATGAACGAGCGGAAAGAATGGACACGCCGAACTGCGCGCGCGAGAGATCGCGTTGCACGGGGAAAAATAACGTATACGTTTTACGGGTACGCACTTTTCTCCGGCACGTCGTCGACGACGACGACTCGGGCAGTGGAGGGCTTTCTGCGTTTTTTTTCTCGGCAGGATTCGGGAAGGGCCGTCGAGGCGTTATATCACAGAGATGCCAGGCGTTGGCGCGCTCTCTCTCCCTCTCTCTCTCTCTCCTTCGTTGCTTTGCTACCACGAGACACCTGTCCGCGCCAGCCAGCCAGGCAGGCAGGCAGGCAGGCAGGTGAGAGGAGATGAGAGCGAGACGGCGATAGGTGAGAGGACGCAACGATCGTAAACACACGGGAGCGGCGCGTAGTACTCCAAACTCCGTATCACGAAATTCACCGCCGCCGGAGTCACGCGGATGGGAAGAAAACGTCACGAGAGAGAGAGAGAGAGAGGGAGGGAGAGAGATGGCGCGGGAGGAGGGGGGAAGATCCCAGGCGCCGCCAACGACTTGTGCTGTACACAACGCACACCGTTCACTCACACTGGCACACGAATACGCGCCGCCCGAGAGCGACACAAACTCAACGGACGCCGCCGCCGCCGCCGCCACCGCCGTCGTCTTTTCCTCCCGTTCGCGTGAGAGCGACGGAGAAGGAGAGTGAGAGAAGGAGAGAATGAGGGGTATCGTTCGCGGCGGCGGAGGATCGCGACGAGACGGCCGTCGCAACCGGCGGGACGGATTCGCGAACGGAATTAATTGCGAGGGGGGGGAAGAGATCGTGTGGACGGGCGGCCGAAGAGGAACCCCGTGTGGAAAACGACAGTCACGGCGACGACAAGCACACCACGAAACACACACCGAGCGAGGCTCGCGAGTACTGAGGACGGCCATGCGACCGGAGCGCCTTCTCGCGTCACCGGAACGAGGGACCGTGGACCGCGGCGCGGCGCGGCGAGAGACGGCGGCAGCAGCAGCCGGCTGGCAGCCGCCGAACTGAGCCGAGTCGAGCCGAGCCGGGCCGAGCTGGTCTGCGCGCGCGGTACGGACGAGGCATCTATGCCGCGTTCGACGTAACTTTTTCTCTCTCTCTCTCTCTCTCGCAACTGCAATTAACGTGTTGCTCGCGCGCGTCGGCTTTTATACCTCGTATCGTAGCCGGAGACGCTAACGATCGTGACTACGTGAAAAACTCGGATCAGACTGGTCCTTGTCGCCTAATTTAAGCCGTGCGAAATGTACCGAGGGTGGACATTTTACCTGTGCGTGCGCGCGGGTAATTGTAGATTGCACTTTTAAAAAATTTTGTTTAATAAAACAGAGAAAATAAATTACAGGGTACGTAAATTTTGTTTAAAAAATTCCTTGAAATTTTCCGGTTCTCCAGGAATTTTATTCAAAATTCGAGGGAAGATTAGAGAATTTTTAATGCAGCCTTGAACTAAATGTATATCTTATTATATATCTTAATGCTCTAATATATAGAAAAGTTACTTGCTTTGAATTTTCAGAAAGTATTAAAAAGAAATAACATATAAAATAAATAAAACATATAACGATATGTTCCATGTTGCTGACTAAAAACTGAATATAACACGTGATTAAATACACAATACCAATTCAGAACAACGTACTATCTTTTATTGTCGCTGATTTTTTAAATAAAAACTCGCGAGTTACACGAGAATGTATACGTAAGCGTACATGAATGTATATGCTATATTTATTGCTAATCGATTTTCGACGTTTTGTATATTTTATCATTATTGACAAAAAAATAAAAATAGAAGCAATTTTGTTAGAGATAGAATTAAAAAATTTTAGAGTAAAATTCCAACAATTTTCCCCAATCCACAAAATCCACAAGAATTCACTTTTAAAGATAAAAAAACAAAATTCTACGTTTTTCTGATTTTTCTCGGTAATATATACCCTGTAAATATATCTATGTAGGTATTATTATTCTATTGTATATTAAATGTTTCACATTTAACTGTGACCTCGTCTCGTTTTCCCATAATCCTTTTTGTAATCCTCCTAATATGACGCTACCTTTATGTCCTGCCCTATTCCACTTTTGAATCGTTTACCTGACTATCGATAGTCTCTTGGATACCTGAGACGCTATAACTATACGATCATCTAGCTTAGCTGGAATGTGCTGCCCTAGGGACTAGCTAACTACTGATACGCCAATACACATAAATCAATGGTGGATTTTCCATTAAAAACAAAGACCATTATAGACACGCCATATAAACATTTCCAAATCGCACTGAAAGCTTCACATTGTTAAAACCTGCCACGAAAAATACCTACTTCTTTCATGGATATTATATTTTTCCAAAGTTGTGTTTTGCAACCCCAGCGTTACTTTTTATTCTGTACTTAAATATTTTTAATTAATTTAAAGATTAAAAATAATTTCTCGTTTTTCTACGTAAATCAATGTGATTTCTGTACATAATTGATTATAATTATGTAATTTAATCTTTTAATTTCAAATTCTTCTCTTATTTGTGCCTGCGCTTGATCATTGCGGCAATTGAATCATGGTGTTGCAGTTAAGTTATAATGAATAGCAAACGCTTATCAGGTAACTGTCAGTTTCACATGTTTTCTTAAATGTATACGTATCAAATCATATACAAGTTCGAAGATCGCACATGTGAAAGTGACAATCGTGGGTGTGGCGAATACAGACAGTACTGGAATGGCGAAACGTGAAAGTGATATGAATATAATGTCTTCATTATAATTCAAACGATTAAAAATAAAGACACAAATAGTTATAAATAGTAAATTTAAATGTATTATGTAACTTACGGCTAGAGGATTGACGAGAATAGCCAGAGTTTTTCTAATTGCAGAATACATACCTGAAACAGAAATAAAATTTTATTACATCATAATTTGCACATTTTTTTCAATATAAATTATTAATTTATGAAAATAAAGATAATTTTAAAGTAAATAAGGTATTTCCCAAAATTTTTAATTGTAATAATAAACCAAAATCTCGGGAAAGAACTTTAACTTGAGATAAACAAAAACTATCGCAAAAGCTATAGTAAGTAAGTGACAAATAACTGCGATGTATTTTTATTTATACGACAGCGCGACTGCTGACAGATTAAACAGATTTATCTCGTGTATAGCGAGAGATAGCACGCTTTACGGATCAAGTTTTATTTTCGAAGACTGTCACGGATCTAGACGAATGTTCGGAGGTGGTGGGCGGACGTACCAAGGTGCGAACATCTCCGAACTGGAAGACAGCGGATGCTGTATGACACTTACGTACCATCACGTGATATTTCCGAGGCGTCTAGACTCGCTAATTTAAACTCGCGAATCTCTACCGTACGTTTCTTCGGCCCGGTCTGGCCGCTGTCACAACTAAGGCCTAAAATATAAGACCTAAAACATTTCGCCGTTTCGCGCGGGGAATGGACCGAGTATCGTTCCCGAAGGTCGCCCGTTAGAAAGTATCGTTGCATGACGCGCGACGGCACGCCAATGATCAATGATCGGAAATATAACTTCTGCATAACTTGCAAACGCAACTCGACCTATGAGTTTATAAATATCTCTATTACATCGTGAGTTATCAGATTATTATCTTGAAATTCTTCTATGCACGAGGCATTACGTTGCATTGACACTCCATAAATCTCGCAAAGATTTAGAGAGTAACGCAGCATTGAAACATCTTTTTCATAAAACCGCCGTATTTTTACCGATAATCCAATTATTTCCCAATAAAGCACTTTTTACAATGCGTAACGCAAGCGATAAATTATCCATTCGTACAAATAATCGCAAAGCTCGAGGAGAATAAAATTCACGGATTTGCATATAAATGTGACGTCGGATTAGTTCCTGGTCTCATCTCATATCCGCAACGCGTGTCAGGTAGGCTGCGAGGGATCGCGAACGTAAGCCTAATACAGCCTTAATCTACGTATATCGCTAACGGTATATAAGACCTGCTTATTTAGAAATTATACACGTTAGAAAGATTATAGGGGACATTATGTATGCACCGTGTCTTACTGCGACATTATTAGGTAACGTTTTTTCTCGTCATATTGTGCAACTTAATGTGCTGCGTTTCTCTTTAAATTTTATCGTCGCGTTAGCATTTCCGAATAAATACATTACAAATAGAAAGTTCACATAATGTTGTAAAATTCATTGGCAAAACGGAGTCAGCTCTTTAAAAGAATTTAAATACATTCCGTGATGGAAATAAAATCATTGTATAAAATTCATCGACTTGTTAATTTCGTACATCAATAGGTCAATACTGCGAGGCAAAATATTGTATAGTATCTCAGTTCAGCGGTCAAAGAACCCTCGATCTCTCGCCGCAATGGCAAAGGTCCACTTGCAAAGCTAACCGAGCTATAAACTGTCCCCTGACCCGTCTCATCGATCGCAATAAATTAAGGTCAATCTACATATTCGCGAAAAATAGCAATCTCTCGACAAACGATTTTATTACATCCGACTTTACTATTATCAAAAATACTTCACCAAATGCACAAAAAAATTCTTTGTAGAAATTTAACTCGAATTCAGGCAATTTGCCATTAAATGGTAGTATAATTAGGGCGAAGTGACACTGCATCAATGACAACCACAGGCGTCTCGAGTAGCTAGTGTTGCATTTACGCGGTCTAAATGGTGGTGCTTTCGCGTGCTTCTCTACTAAATGCAGTTACTTATGAGACACGAGCAATCGTTGCACACCAGACGAAAATATCCGTGAGAGAGAGAGAGAGAGAGCGAGAGCGAGAGAGAGATCCTTTCCCGAAATCGCGTCCGGAGAATAACCACTTTGAGCGACGCAATTTACCGCTTGCAAAACACGCAAAACTCAAGTTGCAATTAATTAATATAAAATTGGTCACAATGTAAATTCTCTCGATGTTATTAAAACGGTATATTAACGATAATATAACGGTGCTTGTTAAATATTGCTCATGTTATATTTATGACTCCGATGTTTGCAAAAGTGTGCGTGAGATTGTCAGAGAAATCACTGTATCATTTAACTTCGACGTATAAAGCGAAAAGTTATATTACAATAATTGCAAAAATTGACATCAATGTGGATTAAATTTTGTATTGAAATTTGTTGTAATCTCAGATTAGTTTCCTACTGCTGCGAATTAAAAAAATAATTTTCTTTTAAAAATATTTCTTACTACATACATAACACGATAAAATTATATATATATGTAAAATTATTATTATTATATATATATAAAATTATATTAAAAAATTACATTATTAATAAAAATAGAATAAAAAAATGTTTAGCAGACAAAGTCCTTTCGCAAGATAAGACCTGCGTCAGGGTGGAGCTGCTACTTTTTCTCTACCTTCAAGGATGAACTGCGCCCTTCTTAGAGGCAGAAGATGCAGTATGATAATCCTCAAAGGAATATAAAGTCAGGGAAAGGCGACAGAGATAGACGAGAATAAGCAACAGAGAAACATGCGCCGTGAGTCTCGACAGAAAGAGACGATGAACGAATGGCACACAAGGCGGTCACCCATCCTTCTGCTGAACCCTGACAAAGCATGCTTAACGTGAACATCATGCAGTGTATATACCAACGAAACAGACTACATCGTTCACGGAGTTATTGAGTGCTTATACTAACTAGTTTGCAGTAATTAACGAACAAAATAATAAAAAACAAACAAAAATTTAAAAAAATTATTATTTTAAGTTGTTAAAAATATTATATTAGAAATAACTTATATAATTTATTATAGAAAATATGCAGGTGTTCAACTTAATTTTGCAAGTTAAATATCTCAAAACCTGTAAATTTTAAAGAAAAATTTTGTAAACAAAAATTATATAATCTAGAAAGAGATAAATAATAATAAAATTATTTAAAAAAAAATTAATTTTTTAAGATTATATAAAAATTAGCACCATTCTTTAAAAGTAAAATTATATAATTTTTTCATATATAATTCCTCTAATTATTCCGCGTACAAAAGTATCAAAGTAAAGTTATCGAAAAATTAATAATTTACGAGATAGTTTTTTATATTTTATCAGAATATGGCATGTTATAAAGTGTGTATAAATATTTCGTAAACCTTTACTTTGTCGTTAATTTTACCTTAATACTTTTATATGTAGAATAATTAAAGGAATTATTATGTTAAAAATGCACATATTTTTATTTAAAAAATTGACAATAATCTTCATAATTAAAAAAAAATTTTTTTTTCAAAAATTAATTTTATAACTTTTATACAAAAAGTTTTCTTCTAAAACTTATGGATCTTAAGATATTTAATTAACTAAATTAAAAAAAGACACTTATACAATATTCATGATAATATATCTCTTTAATTATAATACCTTTATAATTGGATGCATTTATAGTCAATATAATAAATCGATAGAAAAACACTATTATATGACGATGATGCAATAGCATGCAAAGCGATACGGTACAAACCAATGTAAATTTAAAGTTAAATATTGGTACGGAAAGTTATGTGTGAGACGTGTTTAGAATAACCAACTTTGTCGCACAAACCATCAGATTGTGTGCTAACCGTCCAGGTAAGATGTTGTTTAGGACAATAATGACAGGAAATTAATGGCAAGCGAGGAGGTAGAAAGGCGGAGTAATGAAGAGATTGCTTTCCTTATTACCGTGTAAATTCAGCTTATCTTCCTTCGTTAATAGTTGCAATTTCGATGGAAATTAGAGTCATGCCAAAGTATAATTATTAAGTAGCTTAGAATCAAAATATACTTCTTTTTGTTTCTTGTTATAGATAAAATTTTGCTTAACAACGATCGCATTTATACATATAAGCATCTATTTTCTTATAATTAATGTTTTTCTTAATGTAATACATTCTTATCGGACATTATTCAGATTTAAGAACTTTATTTTAATTTTAGCATGACGAGAGCCGCGGCGAGATAAATGCGGGAATTCATAGAATATTCGCCGCTACGTTATGCAGTCAGTTGAGTGACGTGATATATTTTTACAGTCGAGATGCTTGCACATGACACTAATTGATATATTGCAGCACACTGATATAACGTTGCGTTTATCGTATTTATCTAGCTCATTTTATTCGCAAGCAATTGCAAGTCTATCAATTCGACACATGGAGGATCATCACGAATAATCGTTAAATACTCAGATTGCAAATTATAACAAAAAATAATAAAAAACATGCTGGTCTATTAATATTTTTATTCCCTTTTTTTCCCTCAGTGAAATCAATAATTTATCTCATTTTTCTGCACATGATTTCATCATTTAATATTGACACCGACCTTAATCAATCGAATCCAACAATTAATTGCGCTATATTCATATACAATTTTTCATCTTCTTATGATCAGACAATTAATCTTTTTAGAATCTATTTTAATTCACCGTTTTACATTGGCGCCAACTGACGTCATATTGACGAATTCGACATGGTCCGAAAACTATATCTTTATCACTTAATATAATAAAACATATTTTCCTCTCATTTAGCTCACAATAAATAAAACAAATTTTATGTGGAACTAAATTTATTTCTGGTATCATAAAATAAGAAGAGAATATTCATATTTCGCAATCATATTGAGATAAAAATATAGTTTCCCAAATTTGTTTTATATATAACTAAAAGAATTTTTTAATTAATTTAATTAATTTAATATGTAGGTTGCTAGAATTAATGTCAATTTTCTTTTACGGAGAAAAAAAAATTTTTATTGTCCGGTTTTATTTTATCATCAAACGAGACGACGCATGTCGCTCGTGGTTATGTATCAGCAAAGCGTCCCTCACGTTTATGTCTCGCACGTGAAAATACGTCAATGCAGCAAAATTAATAGCGCCCTTCATAATAACACGCTTGATTTATCTTGCGTGCATTTTATCGTAGCATGCTACGAAGATGGATCCATTTTTTTAACTCGTAAATACTGAGCTTTACAGGACGATCACACTCAAAAATAAGAGGACGCGTTGCATATGATTCCGAGAGACAAACCACGCACATATATTCTCAATATATTTTTAAAGTCAAATAAAGATTCACTGCACATTTCCAAAAATTCCATTTTAACGTTCTTTTTCCTTCGCGATCTATTTGCAATGCAAATCAACTTGCGGCACTTGGTTTCATATTAAAAACCTTTTGCGCGAAGGTTCGCAAAGAATTAAAAGACGATATGCAATTGTTTGAAAAAAAAAACTTGGCATAAAATTGATTAAAAAATTCACACAATAAAATTGATCAATTAATAGGCAACAGCCAATAGAAATTTAATTAATAGATAGATAACGATATAAAATAAAAAGCAGTAAAAACTTTCACTTGATTTTCTGTCGTTTTACTCCGATATCTTGATTAAGTTTGTATTTATATTTTTAATTATAGTGCGCGGAGATTGCACGATAGTATTGTATGTTGGAAGATCCAGCTTTGGTTGTTCATTGTCGTCCTGTGTAGGCAACTCTCCACGGTGCATGTAAATTTCTTTACGCACACTGAATACTGGCTTTAATTTCGCTTTTTCATCCTCTATAACCTCGCCGGAGAATGACCGCAAGGGAAATTCTTTGGATAACGTTCTTGCCATTCAAGAATTCCGCGAGTTTCGTCGTCGTTTGTGGGGTAGGATACGACACGGCTTGCAACGAAATGAAACCAGGACAGAGTGCTTCACACGATGATCTACAGCGGATGCCCGAACTGAATGAGACAAAATCGCGAGGCTCTAATAATGTAAGTTAATCATGAAAAAAGTTTTTTATTACACCTCACTTTTTTAAACTATATATTTTTTACGCAAGTATCGCTCGAAACCTAATTCTTTTAACAGTTTACTTATTCTTAATTTAAGAAAATCAATTATATCACACGCAATTAATATAATAAACACATACATGGATGTGAAAATATGTTACGAGCAGCGCACATAGAAAGCAATTTTTCAAACTTTCTGTAATACGAGAATACAGTCACGGTTTTATTAATCCAATTCCACGTATCGGAGATCAACGCAAAGATTAAATTGATTAATCTGTCTCTTTCTCCTCTCTCTTTTCAGGTTTCATCATTCTTCCTCCGAGCAATAAAGTGAGGTGCAGGTACGGTGCTCTAATTTGTATCAGTCGATCAGTTTACAAATGGAAAATCGCACGTCAACCGCAAATTTTTTTTATCAATCCATCCCTCCCGGTTATTTTCCTCGTTTCTCAGCAGATTGCCAAGTTATTATCGGATCGTCATTATATGTCAAACTAAAATGAAAAATAATTACAACGCCTGCATCAAGCTATATATTGACCGACATCTACAGATTGGATAAATTGGCGATTTTGTCTCGTTCAGTTTTTAAATTTTCTGATCTCTGTTTCTTATTTTCTCCATTTCCACTTGATTATTTTAAGATCGACTAACAACAATAATATTTTATTCGAAACTATATTGTTTCATATAATTTAAAAAAATTAAAAGTTTTTCGTATTTCTTATAACAAAAGAATTTGATTACATGCTTTAAAATATATAATTTGGTTTTGTTCCACGAAAATAGGAAATAATCTTAATCACATTTTTAAAGAAAAGAAAAATTCTCTATATATCTGTAACAGTGCGGCTACGCGGATGAGTTATGTGGGGTGGAGTTATAAAGAGGAAGATCCAGCGTCAACAGTTTATCCGGCGAAAATACATGATAGAATTTCGAGAGAGATGGTCTCCTGAGAGCACTTCGCATCATTGCACATTGAATTCTACAAATAACCGCGGCGAGTGCAACGAGATTTTCCTGCAGTATGCGCCGTAAAGAACGGACGGATCCACGTTCGAGAACGTGGCACGTGCGCGATATTGGTTTCTCGCAGGTTGATGGCATTCTCCTCTCGCTTTTGCTTAGCTCGTTCCCGGGCTTTTAAGAGTAAACCGTCGTCTGCATGCTTACTTTTCTGCGTGGACGAAACTTCCCGATGAGTCTGATGCAGACCGGAAAGTTGAAAAGTAATGTGGCACAGCGCAAACTTTTCGTGAATCCATAGAATCTCACAATCAAGTGCAGCAGCGATTCGCTTTTCCAAAAATTGGTAAAAGTTCAAAATGAGTCGATGGACCAATGTACATATATATTCAGATTTCTCTGTACAATGCTCGCGCATCACTCCACACAGAAAAATACCATTTCTATTGTAAAAAAAAAGCAATTACTCAATTCACTTTTTTCTTTGAGTAAGAAACGATTATCTCTTTAACGGAGAATTCTCCTTTGATAAATTTAAACTTAAAATATACACGTCACAAAAAATTTTAAAACTCGTTATCATATACCGACAGAATATTCTTTTAAAGAATCTTAAAAAATTTTATCGAAGAAAAGTCGAATAAAATAAGCAAATCGAATTTTTGTTTTAACTTAATATTCTTGAAATATTAAACTATTAGAATTCAGAATATTTTGAATAAATTTTTGAATAAATGTTCATGATAAATTTATAATAGCTTTGCAGATATTTTTAAACTTATGAAATACTTGAAATAAGCAATCGTTATATTTACGTAATTTAAGCAATTTAGAATGTTTTTCTGTATATACACATAAACAAATTTTAAGATTGAATAATAAAGTAAAAGTATTACTTGTGTGTTTCAAGTAAATAATATTTAAGAATCAAGAAAATATCAAAAAAATATTCCTCATAAAGACCTATAACCTTTTCTTAGCACTAGAATATTTTTCTGCGTGTGCTATCGCGAAAATCAATTATAATACACGTTACAGTAACACAAAAACCCATTTATTTCAAATGTATAATAAGAAATCAGACTTGAATAAAATTTAAATGTCAACCCAAGGAGTTCGTTTCTCGTATCTCGACTCTATAAATGATTATATGCATTTTTAGTACAGAGATATGGTCAGAAATACAGATAAAACGGAGAAAAAAGCGTAATAAAACGAAATTGAATAAATACATCAATTTGTACAGACTCGTAATGTCAATTCGAATGAAAAGACTTAGATAAAATCGAATGTTTCGGATTCTACGGAGCACAATATTTTCTACGACAGGGGATGCATAATAGAACGATCGACTAGACTCCCCGGTCGCGTTTTCGTAAGCTATCGTAGTCGTAGCATCGTAATTCTTCTGGTAATCAGTCGTAAAATTCCAACAACTTCTATTAGGATTGACAGCCATGGAACAGATTGGTGTTACTTGTCGATTATTTACGAACTTTGCGATGTTAATGTCAGAAAAGTCGAGAAAGGGCTTCTACAATACTAAGTGCGAAAACTTTTATGAGTATTCATTTTGTGAAAGCAAAGTCCGCACGCGGCGAAGCACATCTCACTTCACAGCTACAAAACTGCCTGTATTAGATTCTACCAAGAGATGATGCTGCGAGAATGCCATTCGCTTGCGAAAATGCGCTTTCAGAAAAATAAAGCGAATGTATAAGCAGCTTGTTACTTTTTTTTTACAGGGATAAATTTCTGCGATAAACGCAAAACCGACACGAGTAAAATGTGCAGGAATGACATGTATTGTTCCCGTGACAGATACATTCCTCCCGGTTGCCAACCGACACGTTCCATGTTTATATTATGAATAATATTTCAAAAATCGTGCATTTTCTTTAAACCAGACATTAGATTTTAACGAGCAAGTTAAGGAAAAGCAATTTCTTTCAAAATAATTATAGAAATATTTTTCTATCATTTTTTTTTATTAAAGTAAATAGAAATTTAAAAATATAAATAAAAGGAAAAAAAAATTTTTCAATGTAATTTCGATAACTTTTATTTTAACAGAAATATTAATTTTTATTAGTAAAATAGTTAAAAGAAAAAAAGATTGAAAGTTATTAATGACATTAAATGTTAATTTCCTTTTAAATTCATCAGAAAGTCTAGAACATCCCGTTCGACCGATGCAACCGTAACAAATTTCTATAACACCATCTCATTAAAGGCGATTAGAATCGTGAAACACTTAATCTGCCGCATGCAAAACTGCTCTTCATTAAAATCGGTCGTTACATGGTTTGAGTGTCACAAGGACATTATCGTTTGCGGTATACTACCGTACGTACTGTGATTATTAAACACGCTGCACCTAGTTTTGCATCGCTCTGTCTTTGCCACGTTTGGCTGCGTAAACGAGTTACCCGCACATAGAGTGATTGCATACGGACAACAAATCTACAGAGTGGCCTGAATAAGACGTAGTTCGCATCTAAGCAGAAATATATTTAAGTTATATTTGCGTGATACTTAATATTTAATTAATATTTTTAATTGAATATTCTTAAAGTTATCATAAATTTATCCCTACAGGATTTCTCCCTACAGATATTTCAAGAAATTTTGTAATAAAAAAAAGATAATTGTATGTTTTAGAATTTAAGTATTTATAATTATAATCTTTATCACAAGCATAATCATAATTATAAATGGTATGATTAAAATCGGTATTATTTACTTCTCTCAAGGGAAGAAGAATGTAGTTATCCTAGTTTCTTTAAAACGAATATTTTCCATGCTTTAAAAGGTGTTATTATCTATTTTGTGAATAATTATTTGAGATTTAACATACAAACTTTTTTTATCTCATATAATTATACACCATAAAGTTTGTTTACACGTATTCTCGCCACCATGTATAATGAGAGTGGAATGCGGCACAAGAAGTGCGAAAGCGCGTTATGTCGTAACCGGTTTCAAGTAACCTGCCGTATTCTAGGACGTCGCACAATAGAAAATAAAGAACGACAGAAAGGAATTCACTTTGCATGCCCTGTGAATCAGTTCTTCCATTAGATACCGGATAGCAAAGGGTAGAACGTATAAATTAAAAAAAGTGTACGTCACGAATAAAATGTTAACAGCTAAAACGCGTTAATTATCAAATGCACATCGCTCTTTTATTACAACAACAATATAATTAAAAAGTTATTAGTTTTGAGTTATTTGCAAAAAAAAATTCTAATAAAAATGTAATATATCAAAATGAAAATTAATAATATACTTTCATGCCTCTGTAACCAATTACAATACATTATTACACAAAAAATCGCATTTAAGAATGATGATTATAAAATATAAAAACTAGAAAACTTGGTTTTTTGAGTTATGTCGGTGTAAAAAATATGCAATATATTCTATGTACTTTTATATATAAAAATCTAAAATAATCAATTTTTATGTACATTGCAATTTTTATAATATCGTATCAATTACAAAATTGCAGTCGAAAGTATAAACTGAATTGTCGTGGAGACGAGTACCCGAGTATTTATGAAGGCAAAGTGCGCTCGATACTCGAGCATTACATGTACAATTGATTATAGTTTCGTACCTACAGCTCATTATAACGACCGTCTGAATTCAAAGTAAAATTTTAAGTCGTTGAAATGAGTCGCGCAAAGTCTCTTAATGTAATTATACTTTTACAGAGCACTCTCCACCGATTACCAAAGAAACGAGTTATCTCATTTAGCGATAAAATCCCCAATTAGAGGCCATAATTGCGCTCAACGAATACCTCGATCGACAGTAGCGTGGAAATTTATTCGGCGTGTTAAACTAAGCGGGACTAAAACGTTATTTTTCATTACTGTCGCTTACAAAAGTATGACATTGCAAGAGGATCATATTCATTTCCCCCGGCTAAGCGAACTATTAGCCCACTTCACGTCCTAACACGTAATGGAGTGAAATAGATATGAGAGTTGCATATATGATGGTCTAGAAGTCGCAATTTGATGCGAAATCCCTTCAGTAATTTCTGGGTAAGAGACATCTCTCTTCAAACTTATCTTTCGCATCCATTTTACTCACGAGAGCATATCTTAACGCACTGTTTACGTGGCGTAACGATTGTCATTACTCTATTTTTCACTCTACATAGCAATACGGCTACAATATTATAATAAGCGAGGCATAATATAAATCACTAACTCATCATTATTTATTACACTTGGCTAAATTTTAAATTAATTACAGGAGGAAAGGGTAATGTTCACTTTTCCGGATAACGAGTTATAGTTTCCTACAAATTTAATTGTTTCTATTGTTCACTTCGCGTGAAATTTTTTGCTGAGACAAAACTTTACAAGTGCACAAGAACGGTACGGCAGCCAAGCCTGGCAGCGTACAAAACGTACGAAGCTGTTATTGAAATAGTTTCGCGAACAATATTACAGCTTACTCACTCGGAATAGCCATTCCTTCTCGTCAATGGCAAATATCATTCCTTAGAGTAAAGCAAATAAGATTTTCTGGGCTTATCGTAATAAGAACTGTTACTATCAAACTCTGTTTACGGAATTACTTTGTTAAAAGATGTAAATTTTCATGTAGAACGAACTGTCGTGCATTGCCATAAATTTCGAAGTCTGCAGATATTTGCTTCTACTCTCACGAGAATCTCACCAATATTTTACGAATATATTTTTGACGCATATTATATTTCGTCAAAATCGCGCAGGCTTATGAAAAATATTGTGATCGTAACATTTTGCGACAATTTCTATTGCGCATCTTCGCCACGTTCCCTTGAATCAAAACCTCTCTTTTTTTTCCATGCGCTAAGTTACTTTTTCTCGTCGCTTTCACGAACGACGGCGACGACCGACTGGTTTCCATGAAATCTGTTTATCAATTTTCCGTACGCACTCCGTGCGCAAGTTTTGCAATGTATTATCGTCACTGTATATCGAGGGCGCTCGAAGCTGTAAAATCGATGAACGCGCGGCGAGCGTGGGGTAGCGAATTGTCTTCCGAGAAAAAGCGAGACAAAGCCGATCGTCCCCCAACGACGATGGTGGCGGTGGCTCATCGAGTTTTTCGACGTCGCGTTCCTGCAATATTTCTTGCCTTATTCAATAACCGTGCACTCTCATCGCGATATGCTCCTATAGAGTACGCCATCCTCCTGACGGCTTTCATCCGCGGTCTCGTCTTATCCGGCCATGTCAACGAAACTTTCACGATCAGCAGAAAATGAAGAAGTCAGGGCAGGAGGAAAGATATAAGTAAGTGGATAGACACTTATTTATCTGAGAATTATCCAGGGCTCTCGGTTTCGCAAACGTCAATTTACCGATAGAGCGCAATAGGAATACGCGAGAGTGCAGCTAGCGGCAACTTCGCGTCGCATGGCCCAGGTGAAAATGAGGTGATACGCGGGGCGATAGCGCGATGTCTACTTCGGAGACGCTTTTATGGAGCACGCTGTGGAACACGACGTCGCTGAAAATTCTGATAAATGGCGACGACGACCCGATAAAAGTAGGTATCTACATGGAATCGGGGTTATGAGAAATTTATGTGCGCGAGGTTAACGCTGCTCGTTAAATTGTTCAAAAAGAATTCGAAAAATAGATTGATCTTTCTCTTTTCATTGTTTCACTTAAAGCCCCTGCTATTCGATTGAATAATTAAATAAGGCAATTTTACACCTAAATTTAAAACAAGCTATTATTCATGAACATTTATGAGTATTAAAGATTTCAAGACTTGAGATAATTATGCAATTAAATGTATATATAATTAATGCTCCGTTTAAATGTATATCGTTTAAACTACTTAATTTTCGATAAGAAACATATTATCTCTCTCTCTCTCTCTTTCTCTCTCTCTCTCTCTCTCTCTCTCTCTCTCTCTCTCTCTCTCTCTCTCTCTCTCTCTCTCTCTCTCTTTCTCTCTCTCTCTCTCTGTCTCTCTCGGTAAAGTTCTGAGAAATAATGCTGACAACGAAGCGCGAAGAAAGCGTATTTGGAAAAAATAGCACTATCTTCCCTAAATTTCCATCGCGATCAAATATATCACAAACAGAAAAGCATTCTAGGATAGCGAGGATCAGGGAAGACGAGAATCCAACGCGGAGTTATGTGAGTCTCTCTCACACTGTATCTCATATCTAATGTAAGCCCGCGAGCTCTTACGAGTGGCACTTTAAACGACAAACATCGTCTCGGTTTTCACCGAGCGCTCGGCTCCGCTGCACGTATATCTGGCGCTGTGCAAGAGCGCACTTTTTTCATCGCGTGCATTCCACTCGGCGGCGATAGCGATGCCGTGTTAGAATCCGAAAGAGCGAGAAATGTGCTACACCAAATCAAACCGACGGCGACGTGGAATTCAGGTTGGGTGAGGCCGTGACAGAAGACACGAAATGTCAGGCACAAAGGGAAAGGAGTGATTTTCCGTGGGGTACAACGGGTTACATAACAATGAGACAACGTCGCAACGTCAGCGACCCCCTGGGGAACGCTCTCGAACGCGGCACAACCCTTGCCCTCGTCGCTGCTTCTTTCAACGCCTTGTACATCTTTGCCGAATGCAATTCGGAGATATCGCAAGGGAGAAATAAAAAATAAAAGAAAGGAAACGCCCAATCGAAAAATGATACATTCTCGCTGTGACCGAAAGCCGCGGCGGCGAAAATATTTATTGCAACACACTTGCCGGAAAGTGAATTCACTGCGCGAAATAATAATGCTAATGTAAATTCCTAACGGAGTTCATTACGCACGTGCATATAATTAGGGGGGGAAATGTCAACTTTTGACATTATATTTTAATGAAACGTATTAAGCTGCTTTTTGTCGCGTTTTATGACCAAAATTGAATTTTTAGAAATGTTTACATAATATACGTTAAATTATAGACATTTGTGAAATAAACTCATCAATACAGTGTTTCAGTTTCAAACAAAAGTACGAAATAATAGACGTGACTGAATACCTTTTTATTGACGGTATATTCAGCAAACAAAAAAACTTTATTGAAAATCAATAAAACATAAAAATAAAATTTTATAATATACTGCAAGCTTAAATGTACTTTACAATATACGAAATTATTATAATAACAATAATTGTTATTACAATAAAATGATTATTTATTCATCAAAAATTGAGAATTGACATTGAGAAATCAAGGCTCATCTACAAGATCCGAAAGGCTCTGAAAAGGACACTGCATCCCTTTGAGAGCAATCGATGACCTAAATGCCCATTGTCGTTCGCTGCCAAGTCGACGTGGAAGATATGCTCTTTATTTAGATAAAGTGCTCCGGTCGGAAATGTTTCGGAAACGATGCTAAAACGGACTATACGCGTAATTTATCGCTTAAAAGTAAACCGAATACTTCCGGGTACAACATTAATTTATAAATTTAAATATATATAATATCATACTCCACGTTAATAAATGTGTTCGATGTACACATAAAATAAAGAGATATACACAGCTTTAATGTTTACAAAAGCCCCATTGCATATAAAAAAAAGTTTCAGATATAAAACAATTTACATTTAAAGGATTTATATACAATTTATATTCAAAAATTTCGCTATTCTATCCCAGAGTGGATATCGGCAATGAATTACGAAAAAGTTCTTATCGTCGAAATTGAAAAAGGCCAGAACCTCAGAATTTTCCAAGTGGAAAGATTTTCTATTGGAAGATTTCATCGTCACTTATCGCAACGGCGAGACGTGCCGGCACAACCATTTAAGTTCTTCACTATGCAAATGCAAATGTCTCGTTCCATGAAAGTTTGTGATCTTCTAATCGCGCCCATGCATCATCGCGGTCAAAATTTTCGCCAAGGGGAATAGAGAATACACGTCGCGATGTTCGTAGTGCGTTTATGCAAGTAATAAATTCTGCCACGCATGTAGAGTTCGTCGTCTGGTATATAGAAAAGCTTTTATCCCGGTAGTCACGTAAATCGACAATTGATTTTTTCGGCTCATCGGAGTGTACACGTGACACTCGATGCGTGTAGATAAGCGCAATAAATTCCGCGTTTCTCTATTCTCGGTTACTGTACCGCATCGAATATTCTTTTTCTTTTTTTTTTCGTTTATCTTTAATTCACAATAATCATGAATGTTGCTCGCGAATATTATTGCACGAAAGTATCATTATAAATAATTTTGTAAATGGGAAAGCACTTTACAAGCAAAATGTAAAAACATAAATTCTGAATGAAATATATCGAGATAAATGTGTGTGAAGATTAAAAGCAGATAAAAAGAATATCGATTTAAAATGATAAAGATACTGCTTTTAATTATCTTTGGGAATTTATCTTCCTTCATATACTTCGGACAAGTAATTAACTTGATCTTATACGATATAAGAGCGCGATATACAGACTGAACATACCATCTTTAAAAGGTCCAAACCGCCAGAGGCTCATTGCGCAATGTGTAGAAAAACGAGACACGCAACAGCAACCAGCCGAGCAGAGTAGATCATGCAATATGCACCTTCTACGTCATCTCGTAGAAATGATGAGATTTTCACAGACACACCACTCAAACTCTTCCACGAATATCACTAAGATTATCGGGACAAAGTTAATCTCACGTGATTGGTTCGCAATGTATGCAAATTTAAAAGCTTTCCCTCATCAATACATTGTTTTAATGTCAAGACGGCGAGTTTGCATTTCAAACACAAAGCTTAACGCTTTAACTTTGTTCGATCCATTAGTCTCAGATGTTTACTTTTCATCGCGTATAACATCTCGATATTTCGTCTAAGAAGCAAATAATTCTAAATAATTCAAAAGATTTTCAAAAATGTTTTCAGCCAGATATTTTCTTATACATTGTTATCATATTACGCACGTGATATCAATGATATATAAAACATTTTATATAAAATAAATGTATCTTTAATTCTTTAAAATAATGTTTAAAATCGTCTCTCTCTCTCTCTCTCTCTCTCTCTCTCTCTCTCTTTTACTTTATTATTTATTATATTAATTGATTTTTATTTAATACTACATCAATTACGTTTATATTTTTTCTCATATTTACGTAAGCTCTCAGTTTTTCAGGGACAGAGAAAAACCTTTAAACAGTTTTATCATCCGAAGACACAAGGCAAACGCGTTCGTATGTGTCGTGCACGGCTGCCATTACTTTGCTAGCAAAACGCGCCCCGAAGTTAACTTTATCCCTCTAGGACAACGCGGACTGTGTCCCCTCAGTCGTGGTTAATGACTAGCCTGCACATGAAAGACACACCCTCTGTAGACCGGACGGGCACTGGGCGCGACCGCAGGGGTATTTACACGAGCAACTCGTCGGTAGAATGTTTCTTTAATTACGTCTGCAATTGCGTTTCATCAATCTCTAAGTTCGTTCGCTCGGAAAATATGCATCGACGAAATAGCATTTTAAGTATTAAGTTAGCAATTTGATTAATTTATGCGACGTATTCAAATTTAATTGCAACAGCCTCAATCGACGATGCTGAAACAAATACTCAATATCTCCCCGTCTATATATTCAAGCTAAATTATATTTCTTATTAAACAATCTATTGATTTCGACGGGTTTCTAATTGTTACAAAGTTCGTGTGTCGTGAACATAAAATTTTGTAAGAAAACCCGACAGTTTCAACTATTTAGGTCACTCTCATTACACCATTACATTGTTCGTCGAATATCGACACATGGAACAATTTATCTTATCACGTAAACGAATATTTTAATGTAGTTACACAGGCACTTTAGCGCGATACAGTTACGGCAAAAATCAAACTGACGATCCATTGACAATTTCCTTGCCACTAATATTTGTCATTTTGCTCACTTGTATGTATCGTGCAAAATCGTTCTCGACAGGAATGATAATCTTATCTAATCAGTACGTATGTCATACTCACATTGACAAACAATTCGCTTAAATGAGTTCAATGTGCACTTAAAACAAAGTTTTACCTATATCAGAAGGTAAACGATTAAATATAATATTAAATTATCAGAGAGAGAGAAAGAGAGAGAAAGTAGTCAATTCAAAAAAGAATAATATATCATCAATTGTAAAACTTTATTAAAAAAGTCCTTTTCTGAAAACTTAAAAAAATTCATTTGTCTGCACAATTCATCTCACTTGTAATATTCAGAAATTCGTTAATTGAAAATAATTTCAAGTGTCCGGCGATATTTACTAAGCAACGTTATTAATCTTGAGCGAGTTTCACGTACCAATCAGTCTGTTAATTCCAAAGGCATATTAATTCACGAAACTCTGAGATTCTAAATATCACCGCACTGATATAAGAACGGCAAGAATCTCAACGCGTTCGTCACGCGTTTAACTTTCCGAAATTCGCACGTTAGTCCAAAATAACGATTTATCGGATTAAATTGGATCCTCCCGCGCGAGATCGTTAATGTTCTAGCTCGGCGAGCCGTGTCGCGTGACGAAAGGGTCACTCTGAAAATCGCGCGTGGCCGTTCCCGTTGACGGTGTTGGGTGCACTGGAGCCCGACCTGGGCTTCGTGTTTACATCGGACTGAAACGTGGTGCTGACGGCACCACACCTTACTAGACTTCTATCGTTTCAGGTAGCAACACCAACACCGACGCGCAACGCTCGCTTATCGACACGGTTAAGCGCGGTGAACTATTCCCTTCACAAGAGAGGGAAAGCCACTCTCTCTCTTTCTGTGACCAGCCGACCGGCGAATGATCGGATTGTACGCCGGCGGCCAGCGGCGTTGTGCCTCGATGCCCCCCCCCCCCCCCAAACGAATGTCGTCCGATCATCGCGATTGATCCTAAGAATAGTTCGTGATCGTCTACAGCCGCATTACATGACGCAAATAGCATGGTCCAAGTGATGGCATCCGCCATTAGAGCAGAGCCAAGGAAGAAGGTCATGGGATGGGATCTGGACGATGGTCATCCTTGGATAGGGGTAAATATATATTTATCGCCAAGATCGATACCAAGGAACACTTACTGGAGCATAGTCTTTCGATTAACTAATTAAACTTAATCAAGATCAGACATTAATAACTGATACGTCTCGCTCTCAATATCGCGCGATTATATTTCATTCTTTCTTCACCGAAATTATCGATTGAAATCGCGCGATATTTTCATTATCGAAACACGCTGATTCTCCTCTAACTATTCTCCGTTACGGGAGTCAACTATCGTCAATCAAGTGATTCATCTCATTGGCAAGTCGCCCTTCGTCAGTACGCGTCGTAATACAAAATATTACTGGTTGAGACCACCTGAGATCTCAAGCGAATCCTCGAAGTGCTTCTACGACAGAGGGGGAACCCCGGGAAACGCGTTACGTGATCGGACTATGTCGAAAACGGAAGAAAGTCTCGGACCCTATGAGAAACGGAAACTTGAGAGAGGAGGTGTGATTCCTGCTCGTCGACAGAGGAATTATTGGATAACAGCGATATCTTGAGTATCCGCGAGGTATAAAGGATCGCCTCTTCATGGAATCAATAATCCGTGACTTTCTGCAATAAAGCTTATTCTCAGACTTTCTATCATTCATCTCTTTTTTTTACGATAAAATTAAAATGAATATTTGTAAAATAAAAAAACAGCTTACATTACTTATATTTAAAAAAAAGATGAGTAAAGATACTGTTTATATAAAAAAATACATATATTGATTATATTTATAAAATGTGTAATCTTGTCAAATTACGATGAAAAGTTAAAACTTGCTTTTAAATAACAAATACTTGGATTATAAATTTTTTCTTTAGAAAATTTGCCCCAATTTTTTTTAAATTATATTGCAAATTGATTAATTAATAAATACCAAAAATTTTAGCTTTAATATTAAATATACAGCAAAAATACCGTTAAACGTCGGGACAGAGAAAGAACGAGCATTGTAACTCGACAAGACAACAAAACCAAAACAACGCGAAACGCAGCGTATTCTACAACCGGAAACGCGTCACGAGATCTTAACTATTCAATGAACGTTTGTTCATTCGCACTACATGACGATGCATTATCCATCTCCACGGTACTTCTCGCTCGACAAACGTTTATCAATCCAACGCGAGCTCTTGATACCGCGTCGTGTCGTTTAGCATTGTATATTGTTTGCGACGCGACGATTGAAAAAAATCTCACAGCAGTATTTCTTTAACAGTCTTTGTGAGAAGTAAAGACACACGGCCGCACGATTTACTTCAAAGCGCCAGTTAGCGGTAACCTAATAACGATAATCGATCGACGAAGCGTCAAGCGCCTTGGTCGCCATCGAGCGTCTCATGACGCGAGTATTTTTTTTACGGACACTGAGGAAGAAGATCCCTTTTTGCATCCACGAGCTGGAAAAGATTTTCGAAGTATCGAGATGCCAAGCGTCATTCTCCAAGTTCAGTGGCGGAGAAAATGGCCTTGAAAGAATTTTCAATCCACCGTTAAAATAGATCGACGATTTTGTAGATATGTAGATGTGAAATGGATATATTAAAATATAGTATTCAAAGTCAGAAGATAAATAGAGCTACTAGTTTCCAATTTTTTACCTGTTTAAAAAAATTTGAAAAAGTATTTTTTTTATATTAGGAAAAAAACAAAGAAAAAATTGAAAAGGTATTGTCTTATAGGACAGTGACAAGAAATGGATAAAATTACTTCATCAAATTTCAATGTCGCAATGAAATTTCAGCAAATACGAAATGATAAAACAAGCTTTTCTTTTAAAAATACAATAGAGGAAAAGAAATAATTACTCCAAACATCTTCATTGCAGAGTTCTATTATATAATAGAAACTTTACTAACACATACAATATAGGTATGGTTTAAAAAAAAATTACGATTATACATCAGAGAGAGAGAGAGAGAAGTAACTAAAAACACAACTCTTATTCAGACAGAGATAAAGTGTTGCATTAGACTAATTGCTTTTTGGTTCGTATCCAATTAATAATAATTAAATTACGCAGCTCTTTAATCCACTTGTACATACACTTCTACTAATTACTGTTTAAACTAAATAAAAGTAAATATTTACTTTCTTTTCAAATATGAATTATTCTAAATCTTCAGCAAACATATCACCTTTTATTTGAAAAATTATCCATTCAATAAACGATAGCGGTACGAAAACATTCTTTTTTATTCCACTCATATTAGTCAGTGCAAAAATCATAATTGACGCTGGAAGGTAATAGTCACACTTAGAAAAGAGAAGTATTTAATATTAAAAAGGTGTTTTATTTCTATTTCCGTTTTTCTACATATATTTAGAAATGTTTTTGTTTCTTAGTTCTTTGCAGCATTAAAACATAAAATTGAATTTTCGATAGTTTTTAGTATTTTAAATCTAAACATTATTTAAAATTAAAACATTTTTAGATATTTAGAAAACGGAGACAAAAGTAAAACATTTTTTAATATCTTGAATACCTTAAAATTAAACGCTTATTTTATGAGTGCATACGGAATTATTTGTATCGATAATAGGATTAATTAAAACCAAGAGAAGAGATCCTAACGATATTTCCCTACTTTTCAACGAAGCAAAATAGATCATCTTATTGATCGCTTCCCTTGAGACTTTTATCAAGTCGCTGAGATCTGACGTTTATCCTACGTTTCCGACCTGTTATAGGAATAAACGTCAGATCTTAAAGGCCAACCAAAGTTACTTTACGGCTCGATAATGAAGGTAAATTAGATAAGCTTGTAATGATTCGTTTGCGGATGCAACAACGTGTACACGGTAAAGTTTTGTGTCAATTAAACGCACAAAGAGCCGCGCTTGCGAACGGAAACCCGACGAAACGCTTGTTCCACCACGGACAGTGCTCTTGTTAAGTCCGGTAAATCCGATCGAACAATTGTTACTCGAGAATTCTACGGTTTCGTCTTCGCATCCAGCGCGGAGTACTTTAAACTACAGCGATGCTGTTTCAAAAGGACGAGACGATCGATAAAGGGTTTCGCATCCGATCACGTAAACACACGAGGAACACAGGCATTCGAGACGTTCTATTCGTACGACTCGTGCGGCATTGACTCCCCTGGGAAATTATGTAAGCGTCGATAAAAAAAAATATTCATAATATATATAGGACAATTGCGCATTTTAGATACCAACCTGAAAGAATATTGTTTTCAGAATATCGTATGTATCTCATATCACAAAAAACAATGATAGAAAATTACACTTTTTTATTTCCTTACCGCGTATTATGATTTATTTAAACGCGGAAAAAAATATTCAAATAAGAATGAAGTCATCGTTGGCAGTGTCATTTGTCAGCAGAGATGTGTGAAATTCTCAAAGGCTTATGCATAACAAACAGTGAGTCCATGGCGCCAATCATAGAACGCTACCGTTTATCGACTTTGTTAGCGAAATTAGTCATTCGAGTCACATCTCCGAATTAACGTTCCACTGATTATCATAGCATAAAAAAACACAAGATGAGTCGTAGGATGAGTGTATATATAAGAACGTAAAATATCGTGCAACAATTCAGACTGAACTTGAGCGCCTATTAAGTACGATTTATGTCCAGTGAACGCGATGAGATTTGCGACGTATCTCACAATTGTTTTCGCAGTGTTTAACTTCATTAACGCCCTACCGTTTCCTCAATTTGACGATGGTGAGTTAATTTTAATTTGTCTTGTCGTTCAATTACTAATAATTATATACAAACGATTAATTCCAATCATCGATAGGTCTTAATTTTCAAACTAGATCTGCAAAATTTGTAATTTCAGAAATTTTTTGACAGAATGTAAATTTAAATGGAATTAAAATGTAAATGCATTTGTAAAATATTAGAGAGTATAAAAATATTAAATAAATGTTTTTAGTGCTGATGCATTTTGAATAATATAACAAAAGATACTGCATAATTAACGTTGTAATCTCTATTTTACAGGAGGTCGTGAAGGATTAGCTGCTAAAGACACGGTATACTACGGATTTCCTTTGTTCTGGTACAGGAGACCCATCTACGACGACAGTGACGATGACATTGTTAACGGAGGTCAAGTTGTAGACGGAAAGCGAAAACCATCTACCGTGTCTTATGTTAATGTCGGGTAAGAAATAAAACGGAAATTAATCTCATGACACGCATCTTTTACACAATTTCATTGGTTAAAAATAATCATTATCACTGTAAAATTTATTGTAAAAAAAGGTGTAAGTATTCTGTTGAATATTCCATCACGTGTTTGTAAACCTATAATAATATATTAAGCAAAAATAGAAAACAATTTTTATTATTATATATAGAACCTAAACTTTTGCTTCATTTCTTTAGTTTTAGTTCTTATAATAAGCGTTACGAGGAAAAAAGTATATAAAGCATTTAATTAAAAAGATGTCAGGGCTAGTAAATTCAAATAACGAGAGCACAAAGAGTTAGCATTTTAAGTTGAACACAACAACAATAAAGCGACTAACACGAAGAAAAATTATTTCTTTTAATAGTGCCGGCTGGGGTCGTTAAAGGAGGTCACTAAAGGGAAGCAGTTAGAACTATCTAGGCGTGAATGTCCAGAGGAACTTTACTAACTCAATCTAACAAGCTACACATCCATCTTTTATATAACTTTTATATACAGCATCTATATTATTTAAAAGCTCTTATAATGTATTATTTTCTACTATTTTCTTGTCATTTTAAACAAGTAGGCAATTTCTTATTTTCTTCTAATACAAATCACAAAAATACAAGTGACTCTCTTATATTGTTTTGTATTGTAAATACATTTTGTTAATAAATAAATATGTTAAAATATAATAGCATTAATTTGATATCTCAATATAATATCAATTCGAATATCAAGAACTACAATAATCTTAAAGATTTCCGTCATCCGAGTTGATTTAAAAAGATCATTTCAAATGAATAACCAAACAATAATTAGTTAAATTAGTTCCTGCGGAAGGCTGCAACTGCTGCAAGGACTTCATCACTTGCTAAACGCATGGTCAAACATTTGCCTACATTGCAAGTATATATAAGAGATTGTGCGAAATACGAAAGGCCAGTGTCAGTTGTAAACTGACAAGTAACAGAGCATTCAATTATCAATGGAACATCGCAGTTTTATCCGTACCGTTCTCGCTCTAATAGCGACGACCGAAGTCACGTCAGCACCTACAAACGATTTTGGATTAGGTAAGTGAACTTTCGAGTTAGACGTCCAAAACAATATTTTAAAGAATCAAGAGTTTTATGACTCTTTGCAGAAGAGCCAGAATTCTGACAATTATTATTATCTCTAAAACTTTAAAAATGAGACGCTGACCTTAAAGAAATTTTCAAAAATCGTAATATTCAACAATTGTTCACAATGTAAAAAGTGAAGACATTTTTAATTATTTGCGAATTATTAAAGAAAAAAATACATATGTTTGTAATAATAATGCAGGACGCAAAACCATCTGGCAAGACGTCGGAAAACACAGTTTCTACGGACCGTGGAACATCTTGGTAAAACGAAATGGGGACTATATTGATTACAGCGATTATGGTGTTCACTTCGAACAGTTCCGACCTAATTCACCGGAACTTCCATACGACGACGTATCGATAGCTAACGGATATATTGACGCGTTGCCCACGGCTTACGATAGCGACCTGTCGGAAGTGAACACGCTACTCAACTTCCGTGGGCCTTGCTGATTTCCGCACTGGAGTTCGCACTGCTGATTGGATCGACCCAAGTACCGACCCAAGTTCCAAAGAACAGCACTGGGAGGATATTGCCTCTCATAAAGTCGAAGATACGGAGAAACTCGATGACTTTGTCACTCCAACCGCACCGAGATAACCAAATTTTGTAAAATTAAATGAAGAAGTGGAATAGACATACAATGGACCTTGTGTGTGTAATTCTTATCCAAGTTTATTAATTTCACGAAGAGTTAAAATAAATTATCGTTTTAGTATTAATAGAAATTTGATCCGTGAATTTATTTTACAACTAATCCTATAGTAATAAATTAAAATGAAATATCTAAAAAATCTATATTTTATACATTTAAGAATATTTTCTGCGAGTTACGCTTTCAAAAAGCAATGCCGAGGAGAGATATAGTGTGCTTCCCAGCAAGACACAGTGTGTCTCACTCACACTAGCGGACACTGCTGGAAAGCACACATAAACACCCTTCTTTCTTAAAATTTAATCATAAATCCAACGATCGTGTCGGCGACGGTGTATTTTAATAAAACCGGAGAGCTTCTTTAACCGTGGGCGTTTCTGATTTTGAATGCGGCAATCTTAACGAACCCTTTGTCCTTAAGGTCGCTGTGTAGGCAACGGCGGTGGCACGTTTCTCCAGGGACGTTGCCAGATTAAAGTCGAAAAGGGTACCAATTCGCCGGGGGACTGCCTCTCGGTAACGCAACGCTTAAACGGAGATTCTCGTCTGAATATTTAACGTAGCTTTAAGAGGATGAGGTTTCCCGAAGGCACATTGGCCTGTGAAGTGAACGAGAAGTTCGCTCGCCTTCTTTTCCCTATCCTCGGTACTCGTTCCGCGAACCAAGTTGTAGTCAACTGCAAAATGTGCACAGTCCCGCTCTTCTTTTTTTTTTTTTCTTTTTCGTACCAAGTGCGAACAATTCCGAGCAATTTGTGCTTTTCATGGTTGCTCATTACGTTCGAGATTAACAGATATTAATCCCACATTATGCAAAATAAATCCGATAATTGACATGGCAATTAACTTCAGTGAAAATTATATTCAGCTAAAATATGTATTTTTCGCTTTGCGTTTCGGTGTATCGTAGATATTCATTATTTCATCGTTCACACCATCCGTTACAAGCGACAACAATAACTTTATCGGCCTGCACAAAGACTGCGCCGTGCATCTGCAATAAAAGAGGAATTCCATGCAAAAACAACGCGCAATCGCACACCTTTGACCGGCTCCAAATTGCACTTTCCCGTCATGCAATACAAACGCACGGCGCGCCTCACGGCTACGATCACACGAATAAAAAATCAGGAGCGAAAGGAGAGATAAATGAACGACGAGAAACGCGACAATACACGAGCAATATACACGTCGATGAATACCAGCGCATGTTGTTTTGTCCTAGGAGAAGAGCGGGCGAAACATCGCGAGGGGGAAGGGGGAGTACACGATTTGAATATTCATATAGTAGAAGATTGCACACTGATTAAATGCAAATGAAATTAATCTCCTTTCCGGCTGACCAGATGGTTCGCGGGGTATTCGCTAATTTGGGCGCGGCCCGGAGTGCCTCCGTACATTTGAGCACGCTCCTCTGCTCGAGATTTATGAGATTATCACCATTTACTGCACTGCAAAGTAACATCTCCATCGTTTCCGTTTTATTTATTTTCGCCACTAGTTTATTACCAAAAAGCACGAGGAAAGTAGAGATTATCTCATTCGTGTCCCGTATAAGTGCACTTCTAGAGAGAGAGAGCTACGATTTCTAGATTAGCTTAGCTTTAAAAATTAGCGAGTTTTGATTTCAATAAACATTTGGAATAAATGAGTTTTCGTTTCATACGGTATGATAAAATTTGCTTGATTTAAAAAAAAAGGAACACCAACTCTCTGTGTTTAAACGATAAACTGAACCGCGCGAATACTCGAAATACTCTCTCAGAATATATTTAATGCTATTCTCAATTGTCTCTTTAAGCTGCGTCGCGACTACATGTAGCAAATATGTTTTATTCTACTTGCTAATGCGACACTCTCGCGTTCCTCGGGTTGACGGTTCTGATTTAATTTCTCGTCGACGCGGAAATAACAAAGACGAATTTCGGCCGCCATCTCTACGTGGGCGTGCGTCCATCGTAAGAGACTGCGCGAAATTTAATTCCTACCATGAGATTTAATGTCGTTCCTCGACGCGCAAGCAAGCTCGTAATGCTCGCTGATATACATTTGCGCCGCGCAAACGAGAACCCGACGAGATGGATTTCAATTAAGTCAATACAGACGATGAATAATGTTCCTCAGTTTCTTCGAAAACCGCCGGTTATTATTGCGCGAAAACGTCGCCGAGGTTGACTGATGTTCGCGATTAAAATTTTGACGTCCGACAAAATGTCCGTTTGCGCAGAAAAAAAAATCAAGCAAATTTAAGACAGATCAATTTTAAAAGCAGTTATGCGATAAAAATTGCGTTTTAAACTCTCGTATTAAATTATTTCTTCGTGCACCGTTAAAATACCTCGTTGGGGGGGATATTTCAAGGGAAAGTCCAACATTTGCAACATTAAACATTCCGAAATGTAAATTTTAAACAGTGAAAAAGATCATCTGGGAAGAGTAAAGTGAAAACAATTGATGCGTGAGACTCAGAAGCGGAGGAGCCACTGTGAGCTGAATCACGCTGTTTACTCGCGGAACTTCTCATTACCGCGCCCTTGTCGTTTTATTAGCAAGCTTGTTTCCGTGATCGCGATTCTTAAACGGAATGACTCGCGTTTTTCTCTCTCCGCCGAGTGGCAAGGAAGAATCGCCTACAATACGTGGACATGATAAACGCGTGCTCCCGTTACCCTTCGATCCTTCACGGCCAAAGATAGTTCCGTAGTGCGGTCGCCAGTAGAATAGAAGGAGATTTATAGCGAGGGGGGGAAAAAAAAGGAAGTCCCCAGTCCATTTGTACGGCTTCTTGCATCTCTGCATTCCCTCATGCGCTCGCGTCATGAATGCCCGCAAAATCTCTCAGGCTTCGCGCGGTTCTTTGGCCGACACGAATCGGAACAGTTCAGCGAGGGCCAAAGTGGCCCCTTTATCAGGACCTCGTCATTTGTCAGCCGAACTTCGACGGCGAGAATACGGTGAAGTGTAATAATGGTTCCCGGCGGTGATGCACTAACCATGTTTGTGATTTCTTGTTCCATTTTTTTTTTAGTCGATCCCTCACATGCGTCTAAGTATCAACGACCAATCGCCCGAAAGATAATAAAGAGCCAAACGCAATTGAGTAAATGACCATTTCTACATTCCGGAAAACGTACTGTCTCTCCGGTTTAAGATTATTGATAACGATAAAAATGGAAACAAAGTAGAAGCACGATAAGCTGCTAGACGCAATCATCTCTCTACGACGTGCAACATATTTCTTCTACTCCCTAAATTTCCTAGAGTGAAACATTACTCTGAAAGAGTAAGAATCGAACATATCTAAGTTCGAGTGATTTGTCACTCTAATTAGAGTGAAAAATCACTTCCTAGAGTAATGTTTCACTCTAGGAAATTTAGAGAGTATATAAATCTTTTCATGATCAGAACGTGGTGTTATTTATCTCTGCAACGTACAATTATAAGTTTAATTAAATTAAAATTTGTTCAATTTGTAAAATTATCGAAACGGTATCAAGAACTGATAACAAACGCGCTTTTTTTTACGTAAAAATCACGTGGCAATTTGTTTCTAAAGAGATTGACATTCCGTCGGGAACAGTGGAACGCGATCCTATTCACTGTGTAGCCGTCAAGACTCGCGTCTTGAAACAGGTGAAATGACACGGAAAACGAAATGCAAATTGCTTTTCTTTTCGATTTGACCGGGTGTGCAGTGTGGCGCGCGATTTATTGAAGATTGCCGTATGCAACTACGCTCGACGATGGCATCTGCAACTTTTCTCATACATACTTTTCGCGCATTGCGAACGACACAACGAACGATGCATCGCCGACTTCCGAGAAATTCCTCTATCCTGCCTGCCGGTTGACTGACGATTTAAAACGTCGTGCAAAAGGAGTCACTAAGAAACTTGATACTTCGTGTCGCAAAAATTGTGAGCTTTTTAATAATTTGTATTTTTAATATTCCACGTCACAAGTCAATATTCTATTTGTATTCTGCTGTACAATATATTCAATTGAGAATGTTTGCAAGTACTTAATGATTGACACTTTATAAATATATTCGCACAATACACCATTAATCAATTGCAGAACGTCACCAATTGTTTTGGTTTGTTGCGAGAACAATGCTGTTAAATATTAAAAGATCAAATTTAAATCAATTCCAACAGCTAAATATAATATTTTGTTATCAACAAGCTTTCATGTATGTCGAAAAATTTATTATTTCAATACCAAACACGTGTGTGTGTGTTAAAGAACTAATCCCCATTTCTCAGTAAATATAAACATTATTTTGAAATATTCAAAATGTACACAAATTGATTACATCAAGAAATTTACTTTCTAACGTGCAAGCTAATTATCTTATCGTTCTTAATCGACATGTACTAATTGCCTTGACTGATAAGTGTCATAATTAATTTCAAAATAACGGAATTCATTTATTCATTAGAATCCTTTACGCGATACCCATATAACATAAAGTGTTTTATATGATGCAATCAACGTACTTGTATGTTTTATTATCCCTCTTCCACATAATAATTATAGATGTTTTAACAATTTTACGCGCACAATTATCTTCGAATTATTATTAATCATAACCGTCGTTATATTTTAAATTGTAAATTGTTGTCTCATTAATTTATAATTTTAATATTAACATCGATTATACAGGCAGTCGTAGTATCGTTCCTGATAAATTTGCAACGCGAACGGCAATTTCGTGTCCGACGAAAAGCGCGGACGATGCGCCCCCGTGTGTGCATTGCGGATCGATCCCCCTCATTATATCGTTACACAAATACAGCACACAGCGCGCGCGTCCGCTTTACACCCGCTACATATAAAAATACATAAGACCTGCCTATAAATACAGGTATGACGTACATATGATTTACCTGCGCAAGAGAATAGTTTTTTAGACGATATGGATTATCGCTCGTTGACGCAGCGAATCGGCGAAGCGCAACGATCGCGATTATAGCCATCGATTCCACTGCTATTTATGTATCGGTATTCATCCGACGTATTCAAAGAACGTATGATTTTTTTTAATCGGGTAAGGTTTTACTTTAACATTCAAACACGCGGAAAATATCTATCAACCAATTCCCGCCTACCCATCCCCCTATATATGAGAACGTCTACCGCCGCATACATTTGTTATTTCGTTTCATCCCTTGTACCTCCGTGTCACTTATTTCTGCACTCACCCTGCGAGTACATCGGGAACTCTCCATCGCTGTGGCTGTGGGTGAGCATGCCCGTGGAATAAAACTGCCACAGGGCGCGTTTTCTGCTCTCCTCCGACGTGCCCGCGAGGACCTCGTCGTCGTCGGCGAGGCCCAGCAAACTCACCACTTCCGAGAGCGACAGATTGGCGCGGCGACCGCTCACCGAAGTGAGGCACACACACACGCGCAAAGACAAACACAGACACACGCGAAAGCAAGGGACGAATTAAAGCGTGGAAACAACCAGCGCTTATCGGCTCGATCTTCCCACCCCCTCACCGTTAAGGGCGCATCACGCGGCACACATATAGCAAGAGGGTTCGTGCACAGGTAAAAAATTCCGCGCAGAAAACAGCACGACTTTTAAACGGACACTGACGAACTTGTCCAACCCTCTCGTCCCCCACGAATCTTCTCAAACGTCAAGATCGTTTGTTTGTGCGTTTCTCATCTGCTCGCGGGCTAACACTGGTACTGAACTCCGAACGTAAATACCGTTCTCTTCAATGTCGTCGTTTCAAAAAGGATGAAACGGCCGACAATGGACGGCGATGGGACGACGATGGATCGGTAGAGCACCTTGGAGAATCGGAAAGAAAAAGATCGCTCTTTCGTGTATGTATCGGGAGAAAGCCGAAGCGTCAATAATAAATTTTTCCGCCGCGCGCAAAAATGAAACTATAATTTATCTTAACACGATTGCGGTGACTTTTCTGTCGATTTTTCGGACACTTCTATCTATCTTCCTCCCTATTTCACGCCCTTCGTATTTTCCTTTCTGTACATGATGAGATACTTGGCTGGAAAATTGCAAGCTAAATATCCTACCTCTGAAAAATGTGGCAATGTATTGGATCGAATACATCGTTCTCCTAACAAGCGGTACTCGACATGATGACGTTTGACCTCGATACAATTACCTAACCGAACGGGCACATATTATACGCCGATTGAAAGCACGACGGCTCTTGATGGCTGTCATTGGCTGTTACCGCTAGATAACAAATCAATTCAAATGCATATAATTAACGCACAACTTCGATTTCAAATTATTATTTGAAACGATATCGTCGATGAATATTCATGAAATAAAACGTAGCTGTAGATCACACTGTGTAAATGACATTGAAACATAAAATATCGCGGAAAAAATTATTAATGATTTATTCATTGTGTAATAACGTTAAAATTCTTTTGCAAGTTTGCGCAGAAAAATATGGGTAATGGACTTTGTTGTTAAATTAAAATAAAATTTCAATTATTATTTGCACTCTTGCACAATATTTATTATCATTTCTCATTGTTTAATAAAAATTATATCATGTAAAAAGATAATCTGAATGAATTAATTATTACTCTTATGCACTTTGTATTGAAAAATAATCTCTTTCCTTTATTTTTCGACTTTGCTTTTAAAGGGAACATTTTATTATTTTATTTCAGAAATCACGAGTTTGATACTCGTCAATGAAATTATCTTTCTATAAAAAACCATCAATCCTCCGTAAACATGTTTGTTTCTCGCCTTCCGTATAGCGACGGGATTTTCAACGAATCGATGCGAACGGTTCCAGATCGCGACGAAGCGGAGACTGAAACGGGAAGATATCGCCGCCGTCAAAATATCACGTTCGTTATTCCGAATCATCGAATAAAAAAGCAACTCTGTCTACAACGCGGTCGACGGTCGCCCGTTTCTGCATGTGTAAAATTAACACGACGCTATTTATATGTCAAAGCGCGCCAGGTTGATCGATAGTTCGCGAACTGGAAGGGTCCAACGAGAAATTGAACCGCGCCTTTGTTGGCGGAGAGACGCCAGCCTCCTTCAGACAAAATCGAAAATCCGATGCTAATAACCAATTGTCCGTTGTTCCCTACGTTTAATTTCAATTCGCGGCTTCGTTCTGCCCTTCCTCGATATACCCAGCCCTGACTATCTCAATTTATCGGCAATACCGATTGCTTTCTACCTATTTTTCGACAATTTTGTCCGTACCACAGTAAATTCGAAATTACGGTACATTGAAACCTTTATTCCCTGGTCGTTTTACTGTTTAATTTTGAAGAACATCACAAGTAATTTATAGTTTGCGAAAACCGTAATAAACTCGTCGCAATAAGCGCGCACCAAGAATCGTTTCCGACGTGAGTCTCAATCTCAATCTACGATTTAAATGGTCCCTTTTGTGTCCGCGATAATTATAGAAAAAAAATCAAGCATAATTCATCAACCCCTTTTAAAATTCCTCCGTAACGTTCGAAACATAAGACCTGCTCCAGATACTTGAATCTCATTGAAATTCATAACGCCCCGATCCTATCGCGCGACAAAAGTGAAAAGAATGTTCGCGCGTTATTTCTCGTGGGGAACGACGCTTCGGTTTTCTCGATTCCCATACACCAATCACAGACTCCCGTTGAAGTCGAATTAAGCTGGATCCGCACGATCGCACACATTTACCAACCACTTGAGTGTCTTTAGACGGCGGCGAAGCACGATTGTCCTCGATCTATCATCGTTCTACCGTCGCGTTCTCCGTCGCAGCATCCGCGGGAATCGCGTTCCCCCCCGTTTCCTTCGATCGACCTTATCGATCGCGAACGTTTCCCTCCTTCTTCGTGAACCATCACCATTAAGTATGCACAAACTAATCCTTCCTAAATCCACGTCGCTCGGACGATCGTGACAGACGTTCCGCTCGCGCGGGAGAGCGACGCTCTCGCAGCGGGAACCGGAAACACGGCGACGAACGATCGCGCGAGAACGACGCGCGAATCCGATCTGTGGAGCAAACGTCGGGAACGTCGGGAACGTCGGGAACGTCGAGCGTCGAGAGATGAGGAAACGTGTGTCCTACGTGCGACGGAGCGGGAAGGACTTTCGTCCAGGACGGGTTCGATGCGCGCACTGGGGATGAGAGAGAACCTAGGGAGCAACCCGGCGGAAGTGAGAGGGAGGCTTCGCCGTTGGGCGAGAGCGAGAGAGGAGGTAGGAGAGAGATAGCGCATCGACCCGCCGAGTGGAGAAAAGGAGAGCGAGGGCGGCCAAACGGCGCAAGCTTAAGCTCGACTACCGGGCTTCGAAATACGCATATCGCCCGCCCGCCCCCCCCCCCTTCCGTACGCCCGTCCGCCCGTCCGTCCGACCGTTCGCTCAATGTACACTGTGTACGCAATCGTTAACCGTTAATCCCGAGCGCATCCCTAAACGGTGTTAAAACCTGCGACTCTATATCCAGAAACAAAAATATCCATTCTACCGAACGCGCCCGCGCGCATCGTTATGCGCCTGTGCTCCGGATACCGAATACTTCAATCTTTGACAATCCGATCAGATTTTTATCTCTAACGAGAGGATACACTTGATAAAAGAAATTCGCGATATCGAAAGCAGGATATATTTCTCGGATGCCACACGGCTCAAGTCGCCTTTGATATTTTTGTATCGATTGCGGTACGTTTCTTCCCTTTCAATCCTTTCGTACCTCCGCCCTGTTTTCGCGGAGAGCAAAATAAATCGTTTCCAATTCCGCCTTGGTTACTTCAGCAGTATTCGCAGTAGAGTGGCGAGGATATCAGCAAACAATGAGGGCGGAATAGAGACTAACTGGGATTATTCCAAGATTAAGACATTCATATTACATTTCGTAGCGCCGTGGCGCGCGGGGACTTTTGGTGCCGGAGGGATTCAATCGGCTATATGCGGATTCATCTCACAGCCGCGCACGGCAGTGTCCTCTCATACGAATATCGCCAATCCTCTTATCGGTGTCGTATACGCGATGCTCGATACTTCCTGCTCGCTCACGTGCGGCGTATAGGATCGCGTGCGACACGCGAACCTATACACTCCTACCGCGATGCGTCGATGCAATCGAAACACACGCCGCGTTTCCTGCACGCTACGTTACGCGCGGACTTTTCGGAGAGGATGTCTGCGAGAGACGGATCAGGGCCAAGGTCGTCCTTTCAGAATGGCAGAGTAGTCGATGGGCGGCTGAGGTAATTTACGACCGTTTCGACGCCCCCGCGTTTCACCCTCGACATTACTTATCGACTCCGCCGTGATCCACCCCCTCCCTCCCGGAGTTACTAAAATCAGAATCGCATCGTTCACTCGCCCACTTTGAAACCCGAGATATGAAAAACGCGGAAGCATCTTGAATCTTTATTGATGGGATCTGCAAATGCGAGAGAAGAAAAAGGGGAAGCCGGCGACACAGCTGGATCTCGTCGGAATAATAATGCGCGAAGGACGAGAATGGTACGCGAGAGTGGCACTTTTCCGAAAGATTTTTCCCTTGTGATTTTTATGGGTGTTAACGACAAAAGCTTAATTACGAATATTCTCCGAGTTCCTTTCGCTAATCGAACTCGGAAAAATAGATACTTCATCATTAGCAACGAGCTGTTCCATTCTAAATTCCCGAAATTTCTAATAAATGGATATTTGCAGAAAGTTTCGATAAAACTCTTGATTTTATGTTCTCTGCTAAATAATTCGATCTATCGAAAGAAGATTATTTGAATATACGTCTTTCAAATATTCTTTTCATGATTATCCATAGACCGTCAAGTCTAAAGCGCGAAAATTTCATTAGAGCGAACGAAAATCGTTTGTTTTTGTTTATTAATAAACGCGAAGTCAGAATTGTTTGAATGCATATTTAAAGAGCGTATATAAATATATTTCTATCGATTCATTTCATAAAAAATAATAAACACGAAATGAAATATTTAATTACGAATATTTGCGATAATGATTTCACAGATATTTTCGTATTTTTATATAAATATTTTTGTGGCGAATTGACCGATAATAAAGAATGCAAAATTACATTTATCAAAAGTATTTCATGCATCATTAAAAAAGAAAATAATAATGTTGCATTAATACAAAATTGTTACTCACCGATATCGCCATTAATCTGCGTCTTAATTTGCTCCTTGTCTGCAACTTCACTCGTCACAACAGTCTTTGTATTCTCCTCCACTAAAAACATATACAAATTTTACATTAATATTGTACTTAACTAAAAAAAAGGCAAAGTCTTATAAGACGCTATGTAACAAAATTAACTGGGAGTAAATTAAAAAGTTGTATATATATATAAAATAATTTTAAAAAATTTCTATACTTTTACAATTAAAAAATTATCATTCTTGATATTTTTACTTTTACTAACGTATTTAAATTAGTGCACATTTATCAAATATAGAAAATTGTACGTAAATTTAGTTTGTAGCTTGCATGATATAATTAAAATCGTGTAAATATTCAAGTAACATATTTAAAATATAATGCAAGTTTGTTATTATTCAAATTTATAGAATGGTACTAATCAGTGCGGTTTCTCTGGAGAATTAACTTCATACAGTGTCCTCTATGAGCAGGCATATGTATTACAAAAGTAAAAGATTGTTAATAACTTGAAACACAATAATGTACAATTTTTTAATTATTCAAGTGTGCTAATATCTCGCTTTTTTTACGTACAGTCGAGTTTTTTGAAAAAACAAGTTGTTTCTTAAAATATTTAATGCAACGCATGTTACCATCGTATCAGAGGGCAACTGCAATCACGATAATACCAACCGCCACATATCTTTAAATGCAAACATATATATTTCGCAGAATGACAATAATTAAAACTGTATTATATATAGTACATACATCAGGTTAAAACATTTAAGTTTCTTTTTCTTAATTGAATAATAATTCAATGGCGATAACTACTTTGAGAAATATTCACATCTAAAAGCTTTGTTCTAATTAAAATATATTAAAATTCTAATTTTCAATAAAAATTTCAATTTGCAATAATATCAATAGTAAAAATTTATCCAAATATATCAGAATTTACAATAAGGATACGTGGGCGGATCGTACATGATTTCTAATTTGCAACGCTCTCGAGAAATCACGAAAATATCTGCCCAAAATAAAGGAAAGTGATACTGCAACAAGTGCAATAAAACGCCGAGAGAAACTCGTTATTTTACTTTTATAACATATACACGTATATGTATATATATATATATATGTGTGTGTGTGTGTGTGTGTGTGTATATTTCTCTTCTTTCCTTTTGCTGTCTGATTTCGTTTCAGGTCAGAATGCCTAGAATATTTCGTGAACTACGTAAGAAATATCTTAAAGAAAAACAAGATGTTGACAAAATCAAATAGCCCCTTTCAAATAAAATAAAATAATATTTAACTAAATTATTTGAAATAAACAGAAAAAGTACAATCTAATTTTCCTCGATTAAAAATATTAAACGTTATGATCGAGCTATAAAATATTAAGAATTAAAAATAAAGAGAAATAAAAATTTGCTTATATACGTAGATGTTACACAAACTTTCCGTGTAAATATGCATTGATAACTTTCAATATAACTTTGAGAAATAAGTATTTTATCTATTACGATCCATTGCATGCACTGATAATGTTATAAGTTGACTCAGACAAACTTCTTGCTATCCGTACGTGTGTTTACGAATGTTTTCTTCTATCGGAGAGATATTTCACTATATCACTAATTTTTAACATTTCTACAAACTAAAAATGCGTTGAAACGTACAGCTAAACGTTGCCTCATAATATATGTTCTTTTTTTGCAAATGGACATTCTGTTGTACACTAATAATATAAATCGACTGCATTTCGAGTGAAAATTAGATGAAGATTGCAAGTCGAAAGTTCGGTCGAAAGTTGTTCATGCCTCTTAGGCGCGCCATTTATTTGCACTCACTTGAGACTCTCAAGAACACACCCACTTTTCCTAGAAAATTCTTACTGCAGAGATGAAGAGAATAAATTCAGATCGATATGTTTAAGTGTGTAAAATGGCCAATTAAAACTGTTCAATTATTGTTTTAATTACGCTTACGTTTTCAATAATTCGTCATAACACGAGTCGTCAATTTTCATCGTTCTGAACTATGTAAAATGTAACGAAAAAAAAAAAACCATTACACGTAATATTATTTCTGCTTTCGCTCGTGTGAAAGTATTTAATAAATTCCGACTTATGATGACTCGTAATTAACGATTCACATCGAAAACAATGTTATTTTAAAAGCAAGATTTCGAATAATAAATTCGGCATATATCAAGAATAAAAAATTAATCACATCCTACCCTGTTTACATAATGACACACACCTGAGCTGTTTGCATAACTATTTACATAAGCGACATGTCGATCAGCGAGTTGGTTACGATTAATCGTAATTGACAAGGCAAAAAAACTAAACGTTATCATAATTCCGTTTAAATGTCAACCCTCTCTCCTCCAGACCCCGTCGGAAACATTCGCCCCGGACCCTCCGGCGTCGAGGGAGTCGCGACGTCTCGCTACACACCTGCCCGGCATGCAAGAACGCTCTTCTCCTTCGTGCCACTTGTTGCACGGCTACGCTCGACGCACACTCGCATTTGAATAAACAGCTCGCGGAAAACTGGAGCGCGCACGCGGCGCGTCGTCCTCGCGCGAGGATAATTGTGTACGTACCGGCGGCCACTGTACAGCTGGACGGGTCCTCGTTCCCCTGGGCCGCTGATTCCACGAGAGCCGGCTGCTGCTGCTGTCCAGACGCGGCGCCGCCGGTCGCCGCCGCGCTCGACACCACCGTGGCTGAGTCGCGCGATTCGGCCATTTTTCAGGTTAACTCTCTTGGCAGCGCGCTGTCAAATCCGCACATACACACACACACGGCACGACACGACGCGCGGCAACGACGGCCACTTACCTCCATCGGCTCGCCGTGCATTCGAATTCTCGGGCCCCGTTTTCGAAACTTAGCACACGCACACGTCAGACCCGCAGCAGTGGCGGCGACGCGCCGACATCGCGCCAGATGGCGTCACCGACCGGACACCTGTAGAGTAAAGAGGTGTTTTCATCCATCAGCGCCTCTATGTATACAAAATGTGCACATTGAACTACGTAGTCAAATACCTATGAATTCCGTAGGTAATGTGCATGACTTTTTGGATCTCTTCTATGCTATGTCCACGTTTATTTAATTCTCTTTTCATGCTACACCTGTAAATTTTACCATTATATGCATTCATATTTTAAATCTGTTTTATGCAAATGTGCATAATCGTGATCTATAAATGTGCAATACCACATATACATGATATAAATTCAATTAATTGATTTGATAAAAATTCACTCACCGATTGCTGTTGCTGCTCCTGCTGCTGATGCGGCTGCTGCTACTGCTACATTCCTTTTCCGGTTTTGATTCTGAAAATGAGATAAACATTATTCCTAAACTGAAACACAAAAGCAGGTAAAGAAATGTAACACTTGAAAAAATATAGTATATATATTTTATACCGAGTCGCTCCATGGATGCCGCTTTCTGCTGACATCATCCTGCTATTCTCGAACTGCACATTAATAACGATCGCCCGATACTTTATTCGGCACTCCCGATATTGCGGATAATATATCACACACGAGTAAAACGCGCGCGAGAATTTCACTTGGCGCGACCGTTACATTTGGAAAAATACGTGAAAAGGACGGCTCGTCTCATTGGCGGCGAGAATCAACATGGCACGAAAGTGGCGTAACGTCACGTAACTTCGTGGAAACGCAGGGGCCGAGGAAAGCGATGAAAAAAATTACGCGCGGAGATACAACGAAAGGAAACAAATTCAAGAATTTCTCGCACGTATGCTCGCACGACGACTAGTAGCACTTCGATCACTTAATTGGCACTCGCGATTTTCTAACGAACGTATCCTCTTCAAACTTTGCTCGAATGCGCACGCGAACACTTCACTCGAAACCGAAGGCACGATGCCGCGCTTTACACACGAATACGACCTCTGTTACGTAGGGGGTCGTCTGTTAGCGCGACGGTATTCTCAACACAACACCTGCGTACAATGAATTCTAAACCCGCGAGACACGCACGGAGTCGACAGTGCGTCCGACCGGCGCTGGAGCGTGAGCGAACTGGCGGCAGCGGCGGACGTGACCGTTGGTAGGTACACTCGGCGGTACTCGGCGCTAGTCGGCGCCACTCGGCGTTGCTAGGCGGTTAACTCGCCGCGCCGCCATGTTGCTCCCCGTAGCTCCGCGCGCCAGTCGGCACTGTCGGCAGTCACGTACGCCACTCTAGCGCCGCCGGTCAGACGCATCAAACGCTCTGTCGATTCCGTGCGTGTCTCGCGTGTTTAGATTTGAATTGTCCGGTGTTGTGTTGTCCGGTGTTGTGCGCGTTCAAGCGTAATTTTCATTCGAACGGTTTTCTCAGCCTGCGTTTCGCCTCGTGACGTCACGCCACTTTCGTGCTGTGTTGATTTTCGTTCCGAGCGAAGTTTTCGTGTGCGCGTATTCGCTCGAGGAGGGTACGCAATCCGTTCGGTAGAATGTCGATCATGCAGAGATACAAAACTCAGGGAATGAATTAATTGTTTTACTTCAGTGTTCAGTACTGTACTTCCTCGTTCAATCGTCATAATGCGTCAAACGTTTCTTATTAATTGACGATAATCGTCATCTAGCCATATCACGTCTCAATTCCAATATACATTTCATTCGCGATTAGCTATATCATTTATATCGCGAAGAATATTTCCAAGTAAAGTATTGGAAATTCTCTAGAAATGTCTAATTCCTTCAAGAATTTGCTCTCGACATGAAAGCTCAGGGTGTAACGGCCAATTTCGTTATCGACATGTCGATATTTCGAACTTGGCGATCGTATATCCATCTAAATATCACATTTAGACACTCATTTTACTACAGAATTCTTGGAAGGTAGACTCGCTACGACACGATCGCGGACCGGCCGCTCTGATTGGCCCGTGTCACACGGAGAGTCTCAAACATTTCAAATCCGGCCAATCGAAAGCGTAGCGTCGACACACGGCGGTTGGACCCCGGAAGCAGTCGTCCACTCGGTCTCCGTAGCCACGGTAGTTTTAGCGACCGTCTGGCCGCCGTCGTCGGAGTAAACGTCGGAAACGACGCGTCGTCGGGACACGAAGCGAGAAGTAACGTCCCGTGTTCGCGAGCACATTCGTAGAGCAGCCGAGCAACCGCGAAGGTGATCAAGGTGACGCGGTGTCTCGCGGCGTCGTCGGCGGGTACGCGGTGTGTAAGTGTCGTTTACGCGTCATGGCGACTCGAGGGATTTAATCGCCGTCGAGAGTGCCAAGTGAAGCGTCGCGACGCGTTCGCGTCTCGTGTCCCGAGGTTGCCCCCGATAGTTTATACTCGGGATCGGGCGACCGTAACTCCGTCATAAACTTGAACGATCGGACCTGCCTGCTCCGTGTTTCTTGAGGGGTCAGAGGGTGCTTTTGCGCGCGCGAAAATCGTCCTCTCTTTGACTCAGCAAAAGAACAAAAGTGATAACAACAAGACATATAGTGTGTGATTCATTTATTATGGTGTTTTAAGTGTGTGCAGGAGCGAATGCTCCGCTGGATCTTTCTCTTCGGATTCGCCAACGACAAGTGATGGTGGTCAACAATTGTGGCGACACTAGTGGACGACATCGATGCGGGACCGTCAACGGGGAATGGTAAGTGCTTTTTATTGCATTATCGACAAAGCTGTAGAAGCTGCCACAGAGATGGCGACACTATAACCTTTTTTGCGCCGATTCGTATCGTAAACTTGAGTTAGAAACCATTAGATGGCACAACCATAATCTTTTCACTTTGAGAACTTATTCTGATTTTATATTTTATTCCAAATTTTGATTCTATTTTGTATATTTCTCAATAAACAAAGATCGGGAATTGACACGTTTCGCAAAATTTTATCAGATATCTAGCAACTGATCTTAGAATATTAAAAATACATTCTCTGAAAAATGTAAGAAATGATTGTAATGTTATTTTTTTACATACTGTAATTAAAACATATATAAAATAATTCCTGGAGAATATTTGATATTAATTATTTTTTAAATAATTATATGAATTTATATAAATTAATGATAACAAAAATCGTCGGAGATTGCAAGTTACAACAAATACAAATTTCTATATTTTATAATAAATAATCATAATGATAGTACTCTATCTTTATCATAGATTAGGTAATCGAGAAAACACAGATGTACAAGAAAGATATTTATTTCATATATTTATTTTAAAATATACTTATTCTAAAAATTATAAAAATTTACTTTAATAAATTATGAATTCTTCACAGAACCTTTTACGATTTTAACATCGTCCACTGGGCGATCATTCTTGTCTGTCTCGACTAATCCAATCCTCTTCACTATTGCCATGCCAGAATGAACTCTACCTATTACATAAAAAAAAGAATAAAAATATTTTACAGTTACATGAACAGTTACAATTATTTAGATTATAAATAGGTGCAGCTAATTTGCTATAATTTACCGAATATACTATGTTTTCCATCAAGCCATTGAGTAGGTGCAAGCGTTATGAAAAACTGTGATCCATTTGTATCCGGTCCAGAATTTGCCATTGATAATATTCCAGCTCCTATATAAGTTTTAATATAACACGTAAGTCTAAAGTACTTGCAGTTAAAGCAAAAGCAACATTACTCGATTATCAGTAAAAAAATTACCTGTATGTTTTAAATCGTCATGTATCTCGTCGTCAAAACACTCGCCATATATGGACATCCCACCTTTGCCTGTCCCAGTGGGATCGCCACCTAAAAAGACATGAAACCATTGGGAAAATGAGATGATATAAAACCTTTGTCATCGTCACAACCTTATTCTAATGCGTTACCTTGAATCATAAAGTCACGGATGACTCTGTGAAACTTGGTGCCATTGTAATATCCACGTCGCGTGAGCTCGGCAAAGTTTCTACAGGTGATAGGGGCATGTTTCCAGTACAGCTCGAGAGTTATTTCGCCCATCCTAAGGATCAGAATTGATTAGCTACAATCAGATACGAAGGGAGCGAGTTTTATGTTAGGAAGTACTTACGTGGTCTCAAAGCTAACGAAGGGTGGCTGCCAATGTTTATCCGGCACACCGGATATGTTCGCGAGACACATTGTGGTCATTTTTAAGTCCTTTTGTTGAAACAATGAGCTCTCTTACCAGCCAATCATCGCGTGTTTGCTACTTCGTTTATTTTACGACGACTTTTCATACAAACCGGCGTTTACTCAATGATCATTCACTGCTACCGATGGCTACCGACACGTAGAAAAGGAAAATCTCATCTTCAGCATACACAAATGCAAACCGGAGTGCGTACGTGAGAGCACGCAGCACGCAGAGCGCAGAGCACGTGAACGCCATCTGCTTCATGTGCAGGGTACACGTTAACAAAGCAATAATAATATGAATTGAATGAAAATGTAAAAACGTTGAACGTATACTTGCGCAAATCGTATAAATGAAGACCTCCGCATGTTGGGCTAATTCATCGCAGCGTCGTACTTCGAGTGTTCTGGCAACACGATCGAATTCCACGCGCGCCGGAACGAGTTAACCTACATGCAAAAATATGTTCTCGCCAAGAGACTCGGGTAAATCAGATTACATTAGTTTAAATATTCATGAGAGCGGGTCGTTTGCACGGGGCACCTCACGGAGTTTATGGAGGGTACGTATTACTGTCGACGATAAATGTCGCGAACGTATCATTACTTTGAGTCACGACTGATTTACTGGCTGCCGTACAGTGTCTCTCATTCGGTTCCACGGTCTCTATCTCTCTGCTTTCAGCAATGGAACCAGTTGTCCAGATTTCAGAGAAATATCCTATACTTTGCGATAATCACAGTTCTACTTGTAATATTTTATCTCCTGCCTAGCGAAACCAAAGCTGGTACCTCTGACAATGAGGTAGATTATAGTAATGTAGAAGGTGCACAAGAAACTGCCAAGTATGAGAAGGTACACTGCATCTCGACGAGACCTCTTGATTCTGAGAGATAAAGGTCATCAAATTTCCTTTTATTTCGCAGGCAGTAGACGAAGTTGTTGTAGATAATGAAGAACAGGGTGCTGGGCCTGGTGAAGTAATTGAAGAACCCGAGTTTCAACCAGAAATCAATCAAGTTGATGATGATCAAATTGGTGAACCGCCACAACCAAAGCCAAACATCCTGAGATTTAGTGGTAGATTATAATTTATCAAATAATCATATAATGGATAATAAGTATAGTTAGATTAGAGATTGTGGCAGTAGGCATAAGTTGTAATGCTTGGACGCTTTTAGGCCCGCAAAATAGTAGGCAAGAAGCTGTTGTAGCGGCGTTTAAGCATTCCTGGAATGGGTATAAAAAGTATGCGTGGGGTCACGATAATGTCAAACCGATATCAAAGAGATATCACGAGTGGTTTGGCTTGGGCCTTACTATAGTTGATTCATTGGATACTTTATATATAATGGGAATATATGATGGTGCGTACGCAAATTGAACTGTAAAATATCCGACCTTATTATTAGAGGGGTAGAAAATAAAAGTCTTCTTTTTATACAATGTTTCAGAATATTCGAGAGCGAGGAAATGGGTGGAAGATAATTTAGTGTTTACAATGAATAGAGATGTTAATTTATTTGAAGTTACAATTAGGGTATTAGGTGGTTTATTAGCAGCGTATCATCTCTCTGGTGATATACTCTTTTTAAATAAGGCTGTAAGTATACCAGGTCTGTTATAATTTCAGTTAGTCTCTAAAAATTTGAATCTAAATATTTGTCAATTTATTCGCAATGTTCAAGATGGATTTAGGTGATCGTATGATGCCAGCATTTTCCACTAGATCAGGTGTTCCATATTCCGACGTGAATCTTGGCACTAGAAGTGCTCACAGTCCAAAATGGGGTCCTGACAGTAGCACGAGTGAAGTTACTTCTATTCAGTTAGAGTTTCGTGATCTTAGTCGTAGTACGGGGCAATCTAAGTTTGAGGTAATCTTAGAACCAGAACAGATCACATTGGTGACATAAGGCCTGTTCTTCGTTGCTACACTGCTGCACTGGTGCAATAAGTTAGAATGAGACAAATATATTTTTTCTCATTCTAACTTATTGTACCAGTACAACAGTACAGCTACTAAAAACAAGCCTATAATCTGTAGCGGGTATTTAACATTACGTGAGTAAATTTTCAGACTGCAGCGGCAAGAGTATCCGAACATGTACATAAATTAGAGAAATATGATGGTTTAGTTCCAATCTTTATTAATGCTAATACTGGGCAATTTCGAGAGTACGCTACGATTACGTTAGGTGCTCGCGGTGATAGTTACTACGAATACTTATTGAAACAATGGTTACAAACTGGAAAAACTATAGACTAGTTAGTATATTTTGTTATTGAAACTACAATCGTGTAGATCAAGCTTTTAACGAGGTCTGTATCTTGATATATTTTTAGTCTGCGCGATGATTACTTGTATGGCATTGCTGGCACGCAGAAGCATCTCGTTAAGCGTACCGCGGTTAATAAATATCTTTTCATCGCTGAATTGGTCGGTGCGAATAAAGAAATTAAACCGAAAATGGTAAATAGCTCAAGATACAAAGTAGTTTAAAATCAGTATATCACGCGAATTTGTGAATGTGCAAATTTATATTCGTAGGATCATCTGACGTGTTATTTAGGAGGTACTTTAGCGTTAGGCGTGCATCATGGATTGCCGCAGGAGCACAATGCTCTTGCGGAAGAACTTGTTAAGACTTGTTATCAAACGTACGCGATCCAGCCAACGTTCCTCGCACCTGAAATTACTTATTTTAATATACAAGTGAGTTCGAAAAATTGATTCTACCATTTACAATGGCGTCAATGAAAAAAAATAACTATCGTTTTGTGGTTCTATAGAAAATGGAGGGTGAAAATCAAATGGATATGTATGTTAAAACGAATGACGCTCATAATTTACTAAGGCCCGAGTTCATTGAAAGTTTATTTTACATGTGGTATTTTACGGGGAATAAAACGTATCAGGATTGGGGTTGGCAGATATTTCAGGTGAGTGTTGTCCTTCTCTTCCTGTATTTCATCATACATGTATCTAATATAAAACGCGACTCTCTCGGCAGGGTTTTGAAAATTATACCAAAGTCGAAGGTGGCTACACGAGTATCGGTAACGTCCGGAATATTCAACACACTCGTCAGCAAGATATGACGGAAAGTTTCTGGTTCGCCGAAACTTTAAAATACTTGTACTTGTTATTTGACGACACTAGGCAATTGATAGATTTGGATAGGTGGGTGTTCAATTCGGAAGGTCATCCGTTACCGATATACGAATCGTAGCGCAGTAGAAGCAAAATTGTGTATACAGTGAGTCCAGATTTTTTTTGCACTTTTATAAAATTATTTTTTAAATGTCCAACTTTTTTTATCGTGTTTCTTTAATGGAATTTTCTGAACACTCACATTTTGTTTAAATTGTGAGATTAATTGTAAAATATTCTTTTTAAAAGAAATCATTAATTTATGGAATGATACAGTCAATTTCTACTGCTCTAAGGTCATTTAAAATGTTTATTTTTTTTTTGTAATGATATATGCGAAATGTCTTTTATATTCATTTTCTTACGTTATAAATATCCAATCATGTAAGTAGTAAAATCAAAGTAAAAAAGAAGTTAGTTTAGTTCAGAAGAAAATAATTAAATAGGGGAAATATAAAATTGTAGAAATTGACTTTAAAGATTATAAATAACTGCAAAATAAGTTGCTTTATCATTGGCCAAATACGACTTCAAATAATAAACAAATATGCAACATTAGCTGCGCCTACCAAAGTATCGAACCTACCTAAAATGTTGATTAGATACTATTACTATTTTAGATGCTCAAATATCACTTTTGAGAATGTAACTGTTAACTTTTAATTATAAGAATCTTAGCACCTACTGTACTTATCTATTTTTTGAAATTTTAGTTTTGCAATTTTAATTTTGTGCAACGTTACTCTCTTTTAGGAGAGATGTATTTACAATACATAAAAAAAATGAATATTATTATTTAGTCTTACACCTTCACATTAAATTCGTACGTTGTAATATTACAAAACTAATCTAGTCCTCATCTATGAATAAATTTTAATAAATTACACAATAAATACTTGCAGTCTCCGATTATTATCAAAAAATATAAATACTTGCATAATATTAATATTTATATAAATATGAAATATATTTGAGAGAATGTTTATATGAGTCCTATACCATTGGAATGGCAATGATTAAATTCGGAATTTTGACATTGGAATGACATCGGAATATAATAAAATACAAAAAACACCGAACAAAAAATATTTAAATCATCTCTAAGTTGTCTTTTTAATAATTTTATCCGTATATAGCAATATTTAGAGTAATCACAACATACTGGTATACATTATCAAATAACAGAAATAAATAAATAGATTATAAGATGGAAAATTCTATTTAATCATCAGTTGCGCTATAGAAATGCTACTACTTGTTCTAACACATTAAAGAAAAATTTGTCAAATTACTCTTCGTTTATAACAAACGCATCTTTATGTCGGAATTTAATAGTATTTATATTGCTTTCATTTTCAAATAGAAAATGTATCTATGCTTGTGATGACAAATCTGTTCTCTTAGTTCATAAATTACAAAATTACGAATAGATATAAACGTTTGAACGATCGTCGCGGTTAATACTGTCAATTGCGTATCATTGACATTAACGTTAATGTCAAATTGTTGGGAAGACACATAATGGTATAGTAAAAATAACTTGCTCTATAACAATATTGCGAGGAAATGCTTATAGACTAATAATTGACTTTTACGATATCTCTCGACGCGATTTTCACCACGTAATTAATGGCAGTGAATATTTGTATAGATTGCAAGTACAACTTTCTCAGCTGAAAAGTACACTCTAAACATATAAATTAATTAGTTACCATGTGCTTCTTATCAATCGCCTTTAATCGTATAGTCAATGCTCGATTAAATATGCGACAGTATCAAAAATTATGTGTATATATATAATTATACGGGCAACACACACACACATGCATTCGTACACATTTACAAAATTTTCTACACGCCATAGAATCTTTCTATTATATACTTCTCATGTATCACAAGTGTTCTAACAGAACGCAGTACTTATTACAGATGTCAGATCCTAAATTTTATATATTGGAAAAAGACTCCTCCAAAATTGATCAGAGCAGTCGCGAGGTGCTGCTTCTTCGGCATTATCTAGCTAAGGACATTGGGGGGGAATGATCTCAAACTATCGTGCAGTCGCAGCACTGTTGTGTAACATAAATGCAATTGATTAGACACTCGTCGTTCGACTCGTTGGATTTCTTCGTTTTCACCTCGATACCGTTCTTCTCGATTTTCGGTTCCAATTCTGGCACGGGCAGTGTCGTCACGATCGGCACTGCTTCCTCTATCGCATCGGTGTTCACGATCGCAGATTTTGTCGGTTGTGACGTTACAGGAGTTACATTAATCTTTTCCAATCTTGCGTCGTCCAGCACATCAAAACTCGTTGTAGATATCGATGCCTGTGTCGGAGATGACGGATCGCTAGAGGACATAATCACGCTGAAACAAACGAGATATATTTTCAATACGGTCTAATCCATTTTACCAAGAATTGGGAAGAAGTGTCTTGCAAATATTAACTCAATACTAATTTAATTTTCTAAAGTTCCAGAAAAACGAATTGTATCTATTTTACTATTTTCTCTAATTCTTAGAACTAGAAAAAGATAACATGATAGAAATATTAGATTATTATATGCACCAAAACTTTCAATTATTAAAAACATTTAATGTGTTAGAAACATTTAACATGTTAGTTTCTTAGAGAATATGTTTTTCATTTGAAATATGGCCATGTAGATGTAGATGTTCCGTTGGCTATAGACAATAGATAAAGAAAGAATGTCCTTTCTGGTGATTACGATTCGGGGAAAGAGATTACAATTTCCAGGATCCTTGGGAAAAGAACCTACCACCTAGTCTTCTTGCAAGGGTGCGCTCGAGTCCTTTCCTCCGCGGTTAGGGTGGAATAAAATGACACTTGCTTCAACATATTTCGCAAGTCCAATTTTTCGTCACGTGAAATGTCTGTAATTTTACCGCAGCACTTTGTATTTGAAACACTATACTCCCATTATATATTCCTACGCAGTCGCAGTCAGCATGATGTAACTTTTATCTAGCCCATCTAATCTAATCGCCTTTCTCATTCTCACTGGTTCTAAACATACAAAGCAACTGCAGGAGAAATTGACTTCTCTTTCTTTCTGTAGAAGAACATCCCGACATCTATCAAACGTATGCTCGCAGTTCCACGTCTAAATATACGCTCGTTGATATGCACGTTTTTTGTGCAAACATCCTATGTTGAAATCTTTCGTCGTAAAAGGCTTATTACGATTACGTGTATGATCTGTGTCGCATCTGGTACATCACTCGCGCTGATTACGTCCCAATTGATCAAGTCTCAAGCACGTGGAGTGCGTTAATGGACTGAATACTGTCGACATTCTGTCAGTTAATAAAAGATAATGTGAACGTTAACATCAAGATTTATGTTGTATATCTTATCACCGATCAAAATTTGATTAGCAAGTAAACGTAATTGTTTTTCGACAATTATTTATCTCGAGAATCCGTCCTTTCTCTTAAAAAAGTATTTAAAAAATTAATAAGAGCCGTCTTTTTTTAAATATTTTGTCCTCTTTGTAAAATGAGTATTAAAGATCTCGTTAAAATACATTATTTGCTTGCGTAATGTTTTTATCAATACAATTTCATACAGTTACAAAAAAAATAACAAGTACAATTTTTAATTTTTTAAAAGACCGATTGTGCCAGAAAATTTTTAATTTCCTTCAAAAGGTAGAATAGACGTAGACAAAATATTTGGTTTAGGAAAATACGAGAAAATTCTACGGGGTATTGTAAAACGATAAGCTTTAGCTGTACAATGTCAGGGGTCCCTCCCCCAGGAGTCTGCAGTCCTCCCAGCCAATTGTATTCGTCTAGGTCAGACTTAAAGAGAAAACTGCAGCTGTTCTACGAAGCAGCTGAAATATTTCACGTCAATACAAAAGGTATTTCGCGAAGTCACTGCGTAACCTTCGTCTCTTTATGCGTGAATGAAAATGAAATTATATGCCAGATTTTTCTGCGTCGTGATTGGTGGAAAGCATATGTAAGACCGCAATTTTTTTCGTATAATTTCGTATCTTTTGAATTGCAATTATATTCGTGAAATAATTAGACAAACTGATACTAGTACACAAAACAAATACAAATAACGTTGAAAATTATGCAGTAATAATTCATAATGTTATTTTTAATCGTTGAAGGTGCTCGGATAAATATCGCGTGACTATTTTACCATAATCAACAGCGAACGACGATGATGTAAGTTTATAAAAATTTACGATACGGTCTTTCTTTCTCTCAGGACGTCCCTGGTTTTATTAGTGTACGAATACACTCTTGGAAAAAGATCGGCCAGCAAAGTCAAGGTGATAGTCAGTAGCGTGTGACGCGCATATAATTACAGCTCTACTGACAAAAATCGCGTGAATTGAATTAAGAAACTGGTAATCAAGACTCGACCTAGAGACGAATGGAAAATTTGGATGAGCAAAATACGAACGTTACTAGCTAGAATGCTTTTGGAATAGATGTATCGTATACATCGAGAACCGATACATTATACTATGCGTGCAGCATATTCATGACGAAATGCATATAACCATCACTGTAATCAATTCCAGCAACACAATATTACACAAGCACAGTTCTCTATTATTTTTAACAATAGGATTCAAGTTTGTCAAACTAGTTTTGATTAATCCCGTCTATAGTTGCAGATTAATTTTTTTTGTAGCCTGCTATTTGTCGTCTGGTAATTAAAATATTTTTCTCTGGTAATTAAAATGATAAAAGTTAATCGGTTTATTTATTGATTTAATTTATTATCAGGTAATAAATTAAATCAATAAAAAATGAATAATAAATTAAAATAATAAGTTGAATCCATACGTGTGTTATGTTACACATAACCATTTTTTTGTTTAGTATGCGTGTAAACTATTTCTAATAATTGTTATGTCACTAGTTCACATTGAAATAACTGAGATCGAACATTGGCTCGTACGTTTGAATCAAAATGCTGACTGTGCGAAACGCATACCGGTGCTACAAAACGAGTGCTGCAACCGTGCACCGTCAACGGTCGTCGTGAAACTGTCCGACCTGAACCCTGAGAATATTATCCCACCCTTGGTCGATCTTTACACGTGTTGCACAGCAGTGCCGTACCGGGTACGAAGGTTTCACGTGATAAAATATCAGAGGCGATTAAATTTCAGAAAAAAATTGACAGAGATCCGTTCTAAAATTTCATTCCTAACTTGCGAAATTAAAAATCAATTAAAACACGTTTCTGACATTAATTTGCATTTTGCATCGGGTATCAATTAACTCTTACCATACAAACATGAATATTATCTATTTTTATCTATTTCTATTTCGATTTTTTTCTATCCACGAAAATTGTTCGAAATTTCAAAGGTAATTAAATTTGTAAATCAAAAATTTTTTAAATCTAGGACAGACGTTTGTTCTAAGAACTTGAAAGTATGTTCATAAATTTTTAGAGTTTTTTTTTTAAGTAAATGAAAAAGTGATGCAAAGCGAGATAGCCTTATTCGTAAAGATAAAGCACCGTTTTTTTTATTGCTGTAAGAGTTAAAAAAACGTATTATTTTGTATTTATTTAACAGGCAGCATTCGAGAAGTAACAGTAGAAAGGAAGACGAGTATAATAATCCAGTATTGAATGCAAAATAGAAAAGTTAATGTTGTATATTATTAGAGAAAAACAAATTGGATAAAATATTAAAAAATTATAAGTCAATTATTACATTTCAGAATTGAAAATTATTGCTATTTTAATTAAAAGTAGATTTATGTAAAAAAAATTGTAATTAGTAAATTTAAGTAAGAGATTTTATCAATTCATTTCTATATTTGTTTGTTATAATTATTACATATTTTATAAACTCACAGTCGCGGCGAATAAAAAAAAAAGTGGAGAGAAAGTAGGCGATTCCCCGAAATAGAGAAGGTTCTTGCTAATAAAGTTGTGAAATCAATTCGACCACACAGATCAGATTTACGATTCCTCTCACGGAGTATTTACACATACCAACCTTTGTACGGTATTGATCGAAGCACGGAATTCAAAGGAAATTGTTATAGTAATCTGTCGATCTAATTGTTCCTTGCTCCGAGTAATTATTTTATCGTGTATTCGCTAAATAATTTAAATACCTTGCGTAATTAAAAGTGACATTTTTAATATTTATTTTTCATAACAATTTATTTAATATATGCAATCACAGTGTAAGTAATGTGAAAGGTAATGAAATTCTCAATTGTTACAAATAGCACAAAATAGGATAAATTTAAAAGGGCTGGCATTCAGTTAATTAGTTTAATTAAAGACGTTCGGTCACAAGAATGGAAATTATATAATAAAGTCTCTACAAATCATCAGTAAGACAGGCAGCAGACGCAGCCTTTTCCGGAATAATAAGTCGAACGGACAATACGATTAGGCGGCACGCGATTGTAGAATTATTAATACCGGATTTTTAGTTGCCGGCGCCAGTGCGAGCCATTCCTGCGAGCCACCGAAAGAATTCAACCGGGCGAGCACGTGATGGGATTACCGGATGGGTGAAGGGCAGCTTAACCTACAACCCATTCACACCGCGCGCATTCTTTTCTCCCTTTCGACTTTACTTACTCGTAGCTTCCATGTTGCCACAGCGGGTTTTTAAAGCGCATCGTGCCGGTTTTACGCCGCGTCGGCGGTAACGCGAGCGTCCGCTACTAAGGAGGTTGCCGTTGGTACGGTCGCGATCGACGCGATCGATGACGGATACGATCAAAACTGCACGACCGCCAAGCGAAGGCATCTCGCGATCTCACGGTCTCGTTTCTCTCTCGCGCTCACGCGGGAGATACGTGCGCGCACGTGTGTGTGCGCGCGTGCGCGCGCGCGCGCACGTCACGCAGGACAAGGGACTCTGGAAGCTGCCGCGCGAATTAAAATTCATCGAGGCGACGACGGTGTAACATCGTTGAGAAACGCGAAAGCATCTAACACGGCCCTCGACGGTCGATTCGCGATGACAATGGAAACGCGACGAATGACGTTGGGTAAATTTTGCCCTTGACTTTTTACGCACACACCGCGGAGAGAGAACCGGAGTCACTGAAATAACAATAAAGTCCGCGTTTTTCGCGAAACGGATTGCGAAATAACGAAGAAACGCAATTGTCGTATTACCGTAAAGACTCGGAGCGCTATATTGATAAAGATCGGACTTACGCAAATAAGTTAGCCTCTTGCCGCTTTTGCCTCGAGTCCGTCCAGTTTTGGACGTGATGCTTCTTGGCGTTGGCCTCCTTTTTCGATCTGCCATGATGACCGCGCGACTTGCGACCTAACACGTTTCCGAACATGCTTTACGCGGTCGATGAGGCACAGTTGAAAATTGCACCGTGGAGATGCGTACCGCACACTACGCGTCTAACAAACATTCGTCTCGTTAGCTTCACGCCTCGTTAACGCGCGTCGAGTATTCAATGCCCCGTCATCGCGACGACGACGACGACGACGATGCATGGATCCTCCGCGATCTCCCGCTCCCGCGGCGCGAGGCCAGAAAACCACGTGAAAACTGCACGCAATCCCCGCGATAACGACCACGGCCGACCGCAACTGCCTACCGACTAAAAACAGAGACAAATTCAGCTTCACGGTATAGACGATGTGTCACACGGTGCCTCGTAACCGTACGGGCATGCAACGCGTATATGAACATGCGTAACACACCTTATGACGTAGAGACGGTGAAGGATACGGGAGAGGATCGAGCGGTGACGTCTGGCGTGGATTTAACGCGTTGAATACGATGCTGGTGCGCTAATTAACTTCGCGAAAGCGACCCAACCAAACGGTCGCATGCCAGCGTCGTTGCGGTAAACAAATTATGGTAATTTCAGAGAAATAATATCACTGGCGACTTTGATTGAAGTTTTGCGTGCCGACGATGCGTATACAAGTCGGAGAAATAGAATTGCATTATATCTAATTATTGCTCTTGGTTAATAATTTATGAGTAGTGTACTCTTAATTGCTGGTACCATGTTTGCACTGCACAACTATTCGCGTGGTATCCTTGATCTCACTTTCGTGCCTGGCGAGCAGATTGAATCAATTTTTATGATTAACTACTGCCAACCGAAGGTTAGAAAAGTATGCCAGAGCAGAGAGGTTTTTGATCGGTCGGAATTTTTTTTCTGCTACTTCTGCTCCGAAATATTAAGTGTTTCTTAGAGTTCCATAGGTAATTTTCAGAATTTTTTAAAATAATTTTATAACTCGTTAAACTTGATTTTTTTACGAATTAAAACATTTTTCAATAGTGTTGAGAAAACAAATTTACGTCTTTTCTATATAGAATTCTTTCTAGAATCTGTGAATTTTGAAAATATTCTTAAGATTTCTACGATTTTTTATATCCGAGTAAAATTTTTCTGAAGTTTAAGGTTTCAGAAATCTTCATAAAATTAAAATATGAAAAATTCTTAAAAATATGAAACATTATAAGAATTTTATTTATCAAGCAGCAATTTTATTAATAATAAACATGAACAGCGAGTACATTTTTATTAATAAAAACATTTTTTTTTTAAGTTGATTAGAGTATTTTTTATGATACATCAATACACCGAACCATGATACTAAACTATATACTATTAGCTTTCGAGTATATCTCAACATATAAATTAAGTGATTTCTCTTTTGCCAGCGAGCATTACTATCTTTGGATAATGCGAAGACTTAAATAAATCTTGCGATAAGTGTTGTGTAGAAAAAAAATGCATTTCGAAACAAATATATTTATCAAGACGCGTGACATTTTGATTAGATTGTCGTGCTTTTACAATTTCGCCAAAAAAGGTTGGCACGTATATAATTATAGTCACGGTCAAGGCGAACTGGTCGCTTTAGATAGAATCGTTGGATAAAATCTGTCTTGCGGTTTGCTCCCGCTAGGGTTTAATCTTTTTTGCGTAAACACCTCTTGAGATGTACGCAACGCGAGTTGCAAAATATTCGAAACTAATTGCATTAAACGAGATAAACCGTGATTTAACGAGTGTTAAACGATTAAAAGCACTGCGATTAAAAAAGTGGATTCGAGCGGGCAAACATGCGTAACAAACTTACTCAAAGGGGTTCTTATTCTTCTTGATTTCCCAAACGGGGTTTTTTTTCTCGCCTTTCATTCCGGCCTCTTTTTGCTTAATATAAACGCGCGACCTCTTGTACTTGTCGGAAAACATATTATACGTAATCTTTAACGGCAATCAAATTGCGATGCACTATACTTTGGAATGCAACTGACAGTGTTTGCAGCGGACAAGAGACATCTGTTTAAGTATATACGCTTTTATTGACGTATAGCGAGTATTTAACCCTACCATCATGTAAGATCTTCCGCGATCTTAATTTAGCTCGTAAATATAGCGTGAGAATTACATATTATGTGAAAAATAATCTCGGGCAGATAATTAATGACAAAGACTCACGTGCCGTACACGTAACATATCGAGCATACGCAACAGTGTGTCATTTAATAGCAAAGATTGTTGCAATTTTATCAGCCAGGTCTTCAGTTATTCGTTCCCTTCGCCCGTACCGCGGTCGGATTTCTCCATGACCTTTCCTCTCACTGCCGAATATCAAATAAAGTGTTTGCGCTTCGTCGAAAGGTACCTCACGCTCCTTTCTCGGCTCACGTCGCGCCTCCTTTTTGAGAGACGCGCATGTAAACGTGGTCGATATGGAACCGGTTCTCAAGCAAGCGGGAGAAGCGTGCGAGGATAAAAAAATTGGAACTCCCGTGCCAACCCGCACGTCTCCCGAGGAATATATCCCGTACAAATTGTAATAGCCGCTATTTATTAGCGCTCGCGTTCGCGTGCAGAAAATTTTCCCGCCGTGGCTTTCGGCCGTGCGGCGAATCGCCGCGTTGTCGTTTAAACGCGCGATCCTGACAACTGTATTCGTTGGTCCGCGTCGCGGACGTAAAATAAAACCGCCGAAATCAATTTCTCGCGTTATTTTGCACTCATGCGAGAAAGAGAGAGAGAGAGAGAGAGATTCATTTGCGCTAACGCAAGCATTAGTCTCTCGGGAAATTTGCGCATTCGGCCGCCGAGTTAGCACGTGTCGTGTTACGCAAAGTGCCCGAGAAGACACACAACACTACCCCGGCGGCACTTGAAGCCGCCCGCCGAGGACGAGATACCGCATACAAAAGGAGAGAGAATATTTAATGTTTTAAGGCGTGTACCGCGGCGTGGCACACCACACGTTGCACGGCGCCGCCCGCCGGCCCATGTGCGAATCGTACCACGAATGTCAAACAGACCGTAACAGAAAACTTTTGTATATACGCATTGTGCCCCGTTAGACCTTTGGAACCGAGAAGCCAAGTTTTTTCGCGGACGCTCGCTAAAAAAAATTACGAATTCTCTCTCGCGCATACCCGTGAAAAAGAGGAACAGCTCGAAGAATCCAGGAAAATCGTATTTTTATTGACTTCTTTTACTTTCCGAGATGTTTCCTTTCATCTTCTTATTCCAATCGAATATTTTCTCTCTCTCTCTCTCTCTCTCTCTCTCTCTCTCTCTCTCGATTATCTCTAAGGAGAAACGGAAGAGAAGAGGAAGGTTTAATCATCGGTGGTAAGATGCAATTTCCGTCTTTGTCGCATCCTGCCAATTTACATTCCTGCCGAGGCATGTGAAATAAAAGAAGAGACCCCCCAGCAAGCACAGAGAGTTCAAAAAGAATTGTATATCAATCTTTGAGATGCAAAAAGAATTATTTTTATAAAAATTTTATAAATCTCAAGAAGAATTCATAATTGGTGACATACAATTGATATACAATTCTCTTTGAACTCCCTGTGCTATCCGGGGACGTTAAACAGTTGTATTTTTTAAATCCTTGGTTTAACCGGGAGGTTAAATTCTTACATATGCCTCGCCACGTCGTCTCTCCCGCCGACCAGTTCATTTACCTCTTTTTCTCGGCAAATGATAACACGGAGCTAATGACGTTTCGGCCAACATCGGGGAATACTCGGGTAGCTCGGCGTAACCTCGACGTAACGAACGCGTAACATCACGCACGTTTTTGCGCACGCACACACGCGCATCTGCCTATTCGTAGCGCACGCACGCACGCACACACGCACGCGGTACGTCGCACACTCACCTGAGCTCATGCTCCGACGTGCTCGGAGTTTCCTGCGTGTAAACATCCGCGTAGACGATTATTGTCGTTGGGTCTCCTTCTGCTCCCATCCTCCCGCCTGTCATATCGCCGGAACGAAATGATTACACCGCGCCGGCGTCTTGCACTTTGTGCCCGTCACGTGGTCGGCGCGGTTCCCTCTTGTTTCAAAGCCGATCGTCCCACGCCGTCGTCGGCTGGAATTTGTCGCCGCGCGCAGCCCACACGCGGTAAAACCGAGTGCCCCTCGCGCTGACAAAGAAAGAAACCACACGTAACCGCGGACGATACGTAACGTATATTGCCCTCGCGAGCGATTTTCGATCGGGCGAAATGAAATATCCCGTCGGTGATATCGATCCCTTTAATTGTACTGGTGAATTACGTAAGAATGTCGTATACAGCAAATGACAAATTGCAGCACAAGCGGAGGAAGCGAGTTTTTATTAAGTAACGCGCGGATCAAGTTCTCCGACCGTAGTCCACGCGTCGACAATCGGCGACCAACTGACGACTTTCGTTTAATGGTCTTTTGCCTGACCCCTCCGGGAACAACCCTTGTAAAACTATCTATTGTACAAATATGACATCCTTTTTTCTTTCGAACTCTTCCTTCATTCTATACGCTTGCCTAGTAGGAGGCTAATGATTTTTCTCGAGTCGTAGGCAAACATGCCCAAGTTATTTCGACTATTTCAATTATTTCAACAAATATTTATTCGGACCATAATGTCGGTACATTGATACTTTCACATTGAAGAATCGTTTCCCGATTAATCGATCTGTTTTCTCTTAGACATTACAATCTTAGATACATAATACAGGACTTTCCAAAGTGTAGAACGCGATCCATTGGTTAATCTCGAACCGATTTCTGGTGAGTCACGAAAAATTTTTCAGCGACGAAATTAAAACTAAATTTTGAAATAAACTACAATTAATTTTGGTAAACTTCTTGGTAAATTTACCTATCAGATAAATATGTGTGTATTTAGTGATGAGTAAGTTTACCAAGAAGTTGGAAGAACCGGCCCGTATGCATGAAAATGATACGCTGTCATCAGAAATAGAAGACCAGTGCATTCGTCTTTGTATTTTATTTAAAAAATATATATATAGTAAAAGCAATATATCACCTTTTGCCGTTTTAAAGAATGGACCGTGATTCCATAGGTTTTGGAAAAAAAAAACGGAGCACTAGTTAAGCTTTAATTAATTTTAATACGTACAGAATTAGGCACACAGACACATACAAAAGTATTTTTTTTTATTTATATGCGATGGCAACACGAAATGTTCAATATAAATTTAACGTGACTCACTGAAACAGCTTTTAATCATAAAATACGATATTCGTCACTATCGGTAGCACCGAAAAGTAAGCTAACCGTGATTAAAGCCCCTGCGAGTGTCACACAACTGTCCAATACATACAATTCGTTTTCCTCGCACTTGCACGCATCATGCGTCACGTTTGGGGTTTGGAGAGGGTCTGTCGCTGCCCCTTCTACAGAGTTCTTATGGGGTCCTTTGTTGCCTGCCGCCTGTCGAGAGCCGTCCGGTCGTCTGTGAATGGATCGGAAAGCCTCAATTTCCAAGAGTCACGATACGAAGGAACATATTTACAGAGAGGAGCATATTCTTTAGAAAGATCTCGGGAAAAGATTAAATATTATCTATACAATTTCAAGGGATTAAATCAAGTCTTACAGGTTTCGATGTCATATATGTATAATTCGTCATTGTTTGCGATATGTCAAGTATAAAAATACTAAATTAAAACGGATATATCACTAAAACGGATATTAGTAAAGCTTTTATTATCACAAATATATGTATTTGCATAATCATTAATATTAATGTAATGAATCGCTTATTATTGTAACTGTTTATCATAAAGCTAAAAGACAGTTATGACACAACGATAAAATATGCACGTATTTCGCAATGTATTAAACATACAGAGATCAACATTTTTACTTAATAAACGCGGTTTGATTGCTAAGTAGATGGGAAAAATATTATTGTGAACTTTGATAAATGAATAATAAAACGAAGAAATTTTGCACTTAGTAAGTGTTATCTCTTAATAGATTAAAAGAGATTAATAATTTTGAAAATAAAAATTTAAACACATAATTGTATCTCGCAAAAATAGCACCGAATAAAGAACAAAGTATTAGAAAAATAATAATTTTATTTAAAAAATTTTAATATTTTACAAAACAGCATTGTTTTTAATGTAAAATCTAGTATCTATTGCTTCACATTTTATTATTAGATAAAATAGCACGGCTAAATATTCGTTCAAATTTTTGTAGGCTCTTTTATTTTCTTCTCCGCGTTTGGCATGTTTTTGGCATTATTTTTTTTCTTGGTATCTTCAACCGTGAACACAAACTTGAAGACATCATCCGCTAAGAGAGCCGGTTCTTCAAACGCAGCAAAGTGACCTCCGCGCGGTAAATAATTAAATTGTATCAGATTAGTATATTTCTCACGAAGAAGACTTTCTGGCTGATAAAATATCTCGTGAGGAAATATCGCACACGCTGATGGCACATTAACAGGCAATCTGAAAACATATATTGTTGAAAATAAAACAAAGAAAAACTGTTGTTTTCTTTTAAACGCAGAAAATTCTTATAAAAGTGAGAATTGCAATTTAAAAAAGAAACACACTGGTCTATCTTGCTTTCCATGTGAGCCGAGCCGAAATTCTCGGCATAAAGTCGTACACTCGTAGGCAGAGAATTGGTAACCCAATAAACCATAAGATTATCCAGGAGCTCATCTAAAGTGTATTTCTCAAGGAGACCGCCATCCGGACGGAATCTATAGTCTGGATTTGTCCATGTGCTAAACTTTTCCAAAATATATGCTGCTAATGCGACTGGCGAGGCTGCCACAGCGGTTCCTTTAAAAGTATTTTTCAATTACTTTTATTTTTCTTTACTTAACAGATAAGCTTATCTCGCATATTATCTTAAACATTTTAAATACATAAATTAGCATATCACTGCATTATTCTAATTTTACATTTAACTTTACATAATTCAAGTTAATTTGATGCTTGAAGAAATTAATAGTACGTAAACAGAGATTCCTACTAAAAGATTTTCTTTTAAAAATCTTTTCTCTCTTATATAAATACCTATAGTATCTGGTTTACTAGCTTGTATATGCATGTATCCAGTTTCCTCAAGCAGTCGACTCATGTGATGTCCCAAAGGATACATTCTATCGGCATGTTCTTTGTCGACAACGAGTGAAGGAAAAATCGAACCGATCAAAGTCCACACTGTACTGGACGTACCCATAATTGCACACATATTCATATGAGTGCCAAGAAGACTGAAAAGAAACAATCGTTGCTTATTTACCTCATATTTTATGTACGTCAAATCTCATTGTATTATTAAGCAAGTCATTAATGGTACGTACTTGTCTGGAAAAAGACTTGATATATCCGTAACAACTTGTGAGCCCCAGTCTCCGCCTTGGGCGTAAAATTTGTTAAAACCGAGTCGCAGCATGAGGTTTTTGAATATAACAGCTATCTGAAAGAGTAACAAACAAAACAAATTGCAGTATTTACGTAAATATTTGTTGCGTTAGCATATTCTTTCTTTTCGCTCTCTTTAATTGTCTTGGATGCATGAAATATAATCTTGCTACAACGTACAACACGCTATTTAAATAAGACTTTTTCTGTAAACTTCACCTGCGGTGTGGCCAATCCTGGCCTGTACGGCCGCTTGCGAGAATCCATATCCCGGAAGTGAAGGTACGATTACTTCAAACACAAAGTCTCTGTCGGGACGTGGTGTCGTTAACATGGGAATAATTTTCTGGAATTCCACTATGGATCCTGGCCAGCCGTGAACCATCAATAATGGAAAAACCTTTATGTTTTTACGTTCCGGCGGGATATGAGGCTTCACGTGATAAAAATGTATGTCCAGACCTGTAGACATTAATTTATTTAATTTATTCAATTAGCTTCTCGCGAATAAAATTTTATTAATACATAAACACATTAAATGGCAAGCGATTGTTTCTTCTGCACGAAGTTAAAGATCAATTTGTATGATAGTATTTGCATTTTTGTATTCTGACGTAAAATGTGTTTTCTTCCGTTTCTGTTCTTAATGCTCTACAAAACCGGCTGGTCAGTTTAACATACCCTAACGGGACTTTTACAGTCTGGACCGCGGTCAAGTTATCTGGACCGGTATTTATTATTTTCCGTTAATAATAGACAAAAGGAAAACGAGTGTCGAGAAAAGAAAAAAATTAAAAAAAGATACTTAATGAACGCGATGCTGCCACCTGTTTTCTGCGCAAGTCTTTCCCAACTATCGTAAAATAATTACGTAACTCTTTGAAGAGACCGCGATTGACAAAAAGATTTATTACCTTGTATATTGGTCATGAATTGAGGATACTTATTGAGCAACGCTTCCCGTTCAGACCAATTATACTTCGTGGCCCAATATTCAAGAACATCTTTCAAGTACGTTGTACTAATGCCGTAAGTCCATGCAGTATCTTCTAATGGTTCCACCAGCTCTCTTCTTTTTGTCAGCCGTTCATTTAGGTCATCAATTACCTTATTCAAGAAATTGCATTTTAGTTGAGAATAATTGCGCGTTCCTCGTTCACTCTTTCAATTTTTCTACGAAAGATTTATTGATGATTTCAAATTACAGTTTCAGAATATATCCTTTTTCTCGTTTACGATCAATTCCTTCAAATTAAAATTTGCTAAATTGCTTATTTTGTTGTGTATTTTTTGGAGATTTTTAAGTGAAAATTTTATTGAATTTATATGAATATTTTGTTTTAAGTTTACACAGGTACATACTTGATGAAATGTTTTAGACATGTTTCATGTACTTTATAGTTATTTTAAAAATCTAAAAATATATATAGAGGAAGGTCACTTAAATACTGGCACAGAGCAGCAACTCCTTCTTGGAAACAAAACATTGTTTTAATAAAATCATAATCTGGTTAGATGATTAAAGAAATAAAGATAATTCATACATTCATATCTTTGTGTCTAAATAATATCTAATAATGAATTTAACCTAATCTCATCTTTATATATAATCGCACTACATGTTGCATCTTACGGAACAGCATAACGTATTAGTATAATTGACAAAAAATGTTTGACATGGAAGTGAAAGGCTTCTGGAATCCTCATGTACGTTAATTTGTAAATATTTTATACAAATGATTTATGTTAAAAGAAGAGAAAAAGGAAATGTAGCCTACTATGCCAGTTTTAAGGACCGATTTTACAAACGTTTATTTTTTATCATGTTGTGGAAACATTAATTATTACAAAATGTGAAACAATATTATAACAACTGTTATACCATCTGATAGAAGAATTCTAGTATACATTTATGTTTTTAAAATGTTATCATTATCTTTTATTTAAGAAATATTATTTCAAAATAAAGTAGTATGCCCATATTCGTGATTTTTCTCTAGTATTGAAATATAATTTTTTCTCCCATGACTTTTGTATGTTATTATCTATCTCATTATCTATTAAATTATTCAATGACTATTATAAAAGAATAGATTTATATATTCAAAATTTAACATTTTCGTTAAAGTATATTTAATGATATGCTGTCTATTTCAAGTGACTACGAACAGTTCTGATAACATTGGTTAAAAAATAATTTATTGATGTTATTTATAGCTTTTTATGAATAACTGCGAATAAAAACTATGATTACTAATATCGGTAAAATAATAATATCGTTTAACACAGTATCGTGTTATGAGATTGGACTATATAGCAACTACTTTATACGCATTAGTTGCAGTTATTCATTGCGCAATACTAAAATTAGCATTTATAACCAGATAAATCACATTTTTGTTTGTAACATCATAATGATAGCTTACATAACAGATCGGTTGAAGGTGTACAATGCAACCTTGAAAGCATATCACTTGTCTTGAAAAATAAATAGCATTCATTTATCGTTAACTTACCGATTTTGGTACTTTAATAACGAAAGGTCGTACTTCCTTCGAGGCTCCCTTGTTTTTTTCCGGCCCCCAGAATGTCTCAGGCAAGTTGGGCCTATTAATAGGACTAGACCTACGATATTAAATTGTTATGATTAAGTTACACTGATTGTAAGTAAATTATCTATTCGATCTAATTTCGATGCAAGAAACACAATTTCATCAATCAAAATGTTTTATTCTGTAAATCTTTTGGTTTGACGTGAGAGATAATTTTATGATTAGAATTTACCGGAATAAAAGAGCTACGCCGCAAGCAAGAATGAAAATCACGGTCGTGCTCTTCCACATTGTGCGTCCGTCTTGTACCACGTAGAACGTACGACTAACGATAGCGCTGCAACAGTCCAGTCATTGACGGCATACATGGTAGGGGAAAATGGTAGTCTCTCTATCTTGTTGTGCACATATTTTACTCCAATAATCTTCTCTTCAAGTATCACATCTCTGATATCAATGTTCAAAGTTTTCACGTACGAATTTTGTTTATCAATATTCAATCAATATTCAATTGAATTATGGGCACTTTTTAAATTATAAATAATTATAACAATGATATATATATTTAATAAATTTTACTTCCACAATATTAAAAGAATTTTGTTCGTAATAATTACAATGTCACATTAATAGCATTATGGACCGCTTGTTCCAACTTTTTGATAAACTTATCTATCAGGTAAATATGTGTCTATCTTTATTCATTTAAGAAAAATAGTGAAGATAGATACATGCTTATCCGATAAGTTTACTAAAAAGTTGGAACAACCGGCCCAATATAAATTATAAAATAAAATAATATTAAATAATATACAAAGTAATATGCAATAGTAATAATAAGTAAACCGAAGTGATATATACAATATATACAGTATTTTTTTAATTATGTAGAAATGTTAAAGTCTTTATATATTATAATACGTTATGTATACACAATAAAGTATGTATATAATTGTACATAAGTTATAAGTTTTTGAGTAATTGTACATTTAAATATACATACATACCCAGATAGTCAAGTTGGACGAATCTTGTAAAAATTTGCTACAAATTTTATTGACAAAATAAGCTCTAACTCGATGGCAAAAATTATGAAAAACTAGCAAATTGACTAAATCTTATTTTAAAAACGAGTTTTGCTCTGTTTTTACCAACAATTTGTTATCAGATTGTCAACAAGCATTGTCTCCAAAGTACAAGCTTAATGCGGACAGAGTTGATGCCAATCTGCTAATATTTTTAGTCGAATTTGTCAGCAATTTTTATGCAAATTGTTAAAATTTTGCTATCTGGATAATTTTGTATTTTTGTATCTATTATATTGCATTGTGATTACATAATAATTTGTATATAATATTTCTGACTACATTTTAATACATTTCTTTGTCCATTTATTTTCTAATATAGTTTTTTAAGTATTAAAACATTTAAATATATCTAAAAGATCCTTTTTTTCTTGTTATTATGCTTGTTTTCGTATATTCATTTTGTCGATTTTAGAATAAATATCCTCCGCAAAAAGCTCAGGTTCTTCAATCGCTGGAAAACGACCATTTCGCTCTATATAAATAACATCTATGACATTTTTAAGTCTTCCTTTTAATACTGATGCTTTGTTTAAAACATATGAAAAACTGTTGAGTACTTTTACTTCGGTTCTGTAATGAAAATATCACTTAATATTCACATCTTATTATAAAAATAGTTAATAATAACAATTTGTAATGACGATTATTCCATACGAATTTAAAAGTTCTTCAACAGGTTCACTTTTCGAGTCGGTAAACTGTTCGGCATATACTCTCATGGCTGTAGTTATACTCTTTGATATCCAATATATCATTAAATTATCAATCAAATCGTCATAAGAATATTTTTTTAGAAATTCTTTATTTATCTCGGAATAGTTTGTGGCAATCAAAAATTTTTCAATAATGTAGCTTGCCAAAGCGGCAGGTGAATTATTTAAAGCCACTCCTAAAATGACGTGAAATGCTTTGTAGGTGCTAAGTTTTCGAAATTGTAGGCATATGTCCTACTCTTCGTTATAATTGTTTATTTAATTATGTAATATATAAGTATTTATTATCTACCAATTGTCTCCGGTTCATAGCTTGAATTTGAAAATATTTGGTTTCTGTTAGGAGTTTATTCGACAACATTACTTGTTTATTTATTTTTGCCAAAACTGAATAAGAAGGAACTTTCTCGTGCTTGTCTAATAACGCACATACATTGCAATGTGTACCTAATACACTAAAATTTTAATAAAATATTTATAATTGATTATATAATATATAGTTTGATATTAGAAGGGAATCTTTAAAAAGATTTAATAATATAATCTTTAGAGAGAAAATTAATTTTTAGAAAAAACTTACTGTTCTGGAAATAGAGTTGACATAATGCGACTGATAAAAATGCCCCAATCGCCACCTTGAATACAAAATTTATTATGTCCGAGTCTCAGCATAAGATTTTTTAATATTACACTCAAATGAACACATGAAAAACCAGATATAGGAGGTGCACTAGAAAAACCAAATCCAGGCAAGGATGGCACTATTACTTCGAATACAAAATTGTATTTTGATTTTGGAGTAATTAATAATGGTATAATCTTGAAAAATTCCATTATTGAGTTAGGCCATCCATGTAACATCAATAGTGGCAAAATTTGTTTTTCCTTAGGGACATCTTTTGGTTTTACATGAATATAATGAATATCTAAACCTGTATTAAATTTTTAAATATAAATGATTAAAAAGTTGCTTTAAATGATTCACTCTTAGGCAACATACATTATTAAAAAGATTCTGATTGCCACAAAATAATCCGAAATAAATAAAGAATTTTTATATTAACATATATTTATATATTGTGACGTTTATAATTTAATTATTCTTTCAAGCTTTTTTTCTGTTAAATATATGATATGAATTATATAAAAATAATTATAATAATTGAAATAATAAGACTGAAAATAGCAAGAACAATTTAAATGCATTTGAGTGTTATCATAAATTAGAAATTCGATTTTATTCTATTTAATGTTGATTGTGCACACAACAAATCTTATAATTAAATAAATTTTGAATTTTTCAATTAGTTTTTTTGAATGCAGTGTTTTGATATGGTAAATTTTTATTTTTATTATTGAGATCTGAATTCCAAAATAATTAATTTGTGGAACATATGATATATGATTGCTAAAATTATTACATTTTCTATTAAAATGATTATGTTTTTTTTACCTTGAATGTTAGTTATAAAATGCGGATATTTATTTATATACTTTTGGCGATTTTGAAAATTATAACTATTTGCCCAGTAATTTAAAAGTTCCTGCATAACATCGTTAATATCACTTTTATTAAGGTCTTTTCTAGTATTTTTTAATCGAGTCTTTAAATCTTCAATAAGCTGAAAGTAATTTATCTCTCTGTTAATAAATTTTTTATTAATTCGAGCTTTTCGGTTAAACTTGCTTTTGAGTTAATCTAATATTAGAATTTTACTTATTAATGAATTACCTCTGGGAAAAAAATGATGTTACATGGTTTAATAGTATTGGTAATATTTTCATTCCACAACTTCTCTGGTATTTTTGGAACCTTCTGAATCTTCCTAGATGAAAAGTATTTCATCACAGCATATAACGCAGAAGAGCACATTAAAGTAATCACAGTCGGTAGAATATATCTCACACACATATTGCTCAATAATATCTTAACTGTATATAATTCAGTTTCTTTGTTATTTAAATTAATATAATATTCTTGCTTGATTTGCTTGATACATCTGTATTGAGCACTTCGTACTTCGTATGGATGTATAGCTACAACCTACTATAGATTATTGAATATACCCTTTCCAATATGTAGTTATTTACAAACAGGACTTAAAGGACGAAGAATGGTAAATAATAAATCTGCTAGATAACACATCCCATTTGTTGAAAATTAATCGGGATGTTAAAGAATCTGTAATAAATGGATAAATTTTATTTAATATGGTTCATTATTAATAAACAACTAATAAACTTTATTCAATAAGATGCAAATATATCGCGCGTGCGATATGTTTTTTGTATTTTGAATACTTTTTTTTTAAGTTTAACTCATCGTGTACAATAGATTCCTCTTCTAGAAACCGGTTTCGATTCTCAAGGTTTTCATCGGTCTATGATCAAAGTGTGAACAGTTTACTACAGAGTCAGGTCCAAGAAACTATTATTCCATCGCACCTTATGCTCTCATGTTGATCTATAAATTGATTTATGAAAAATTTCTTATGCTACAGATTGCTCGCAGAATTGATTCCAAGCATGTCTTAATGAGAATCGTAAAGCTTTATCAAAATAGCTATGACGTATTATTTCAACACAATGTTTTAAGTTTTAAGTCTTAAAACAAAAAGCTGTTTTCCAAATATTAGATGTTGAGGCATATAAAACAATATAATGGTATAAAATTAAACGATAAAAGAAAAGAAATGTTTGATTTTAATAATTTAAGAGAATAATATTATCATACTTTGTACTAATTTATTATTTTTTTAGTTCGATAATATTTTTTATTTAAAGTTTTCAAATTAATATGTATAGTTACATTAAAGTACTTGATATTCAAGTAACTCTAAAAATTTTTATTTCCTCTTAAAAATAATTCTAATAGTGTTGTATTAGCATCTGTATAAAAAGTATCTCGAGAATATGAAAAGTCTTTATTGACATAAAAATTTTTACGTGTGTATAAAAAGTGAATTTTTTTTGGAACTTTATATCATTTTTTGTTTGCACGCTATCAGGGCATGACATACTGAACTTTGAACATTGCAAGAAGTAACTAAAGTTTCTTTCTATTTGACTCTGTCTGCTGATTCATAATTCAATACTTTTGTGACGTCGTTACTATTCAATACATTTCGTTTCTTATGCCAAGCGATACCACATAGGATGCGTGTATTGGCTAATAATACAATTTGTATTCTATTCTTAGTTTAAATGAGACATTTCGAAATTTAACTTGTGGCATAAAATATATATATATATATATATATATATATATATATATATATATATATAACAATACATCGAATATTTATTGCATTGATAAACTTGAAGTCGAGTCTTGAATTTGTAAAAACAATAAGTATACTAGAAAGAGCCAAAAATTATTTAATAAAAGATTAATCACCTATATTATAGATATATTCAAGAAAATTGGAAGATGTTCTTGGAAAAATAGGGTATGGTGTACAACCGTAGGATTCAATTAAAACAATAACAAATACATATATTTCTCGAAATGTGATACAATAGAGGTTTTCTTGTGTTGGTGGTCGTATCTAATTTTTCTCATGTTTTTCAAGTTTTTATTTAAGTGGATCGGACAGTTATTTATCGAAGACGCGGCGGTGTCCTCTATCTCATTTTCTTACCATTCTATTTGGAGCAAAGCCGGCGGCCGCGTCTGTCTCTCTCGCGCTGCTATATAACTCTCTACTATTTTATTTATTACTATTTTTATTTATCAAATTGCGATGTGTGTCAATCAACTAACGCGCTTCTTATAGGCCAATAACTTGTGTTGAGATCCACGTCATATCGCACACTCAACATCATTAATAGCTTTGAAAAAAATAATCGAGAGAAGGATCACTTGAATTTCTTTATCGTTAACACGAGTGATTTTCAATTATTTAAAAAACATGATAAAAACATTCTCTCTGACTCGAAGTTTATTATTTTTAAAACTCGCATTACAAACAAATTGTATGAAAAAAGATCCTTTTTCTTGTCTAAAATATACAAAATTTTATTTTGTTGCTTTTAATGACGCCAAGTGTGCGTGATAAGCAGAACACATGCGAGCTGATATTGGCTCATGTTAAATTTCAAATAGGTATTGCAAATAACCGAAAAACTTCCTTGCAGCCTACGTTATACGCTTTGAAGAATGACATGAGAAACTTTCGTATACAATCAAACGCGAAATTCTGTTTTTCGCGATTACGCTTTTTCGCACGCAATACCATGCTACTTTCTTCTTTAACTCATCGCGTCGGATAACAAGCCATGCAATAGCTATTTTATCAGATAACATACGATATATGATTTATTTTCGAAAAATAAAATTTTGTGCCGCTACAAAATTATCTGCGATATTATCGGGCGAAGGTATTCGCTAATCTGCCGACGCAAGATATCGATTTAATAATTCATCGCGCGGAATTCTCCGTCATTTACGCTGCGTCTTTTTTTCTTCTTTTTTTTTTCGTTAAAATGTGCAAGGCAATCGTGAACTGTAATCGGACGATTTCGTACGTGCCTTTCGGCAAATTACTCGAACAAATATAAGACATCGAACGTTTGGGATCATTGCACTCGTGCATGAATATATGTATAGCAGACTGTGTCCGCAACAGAATGACTCTGACGAAATCACAATTACGTATTCGCAATTTTATTCGTAAGAAATACGCGTATAAAAAATAATTAGCGCGGTGGATGTATGTACAACATGCTCGAAGGATTCGAAGAATGTTGCGAGAATAAAACGGTATGTTTCCATGCGCGATCTACGAAATTGTCCTGCGACAGCTGAAGCGGATTAACCGTCAATTAAACGCGAAGTTGAATTGAAATTTCGTTTTATCGATTCTCTTTCCCCTTTCGACCGATAAATTGATGTTATAGGTACAGAACGTGTTTCGCGTTTGCGCATCGAGTGCTTCTCTAATACGGTTAAAAGAAACCTCAAACTATTACGTATCGTTGGTACACAAATCATGGACGAAAGTAATGAAGAGCTTCGCCCTGCCTTTATACTTAATTATAATTTGAAATTATTATTACTCTTTTTTGTAAATCAATCGAGGCGACAAGATTACAAATCTCGCTCGTCGTTCTGGTTATTCGCCCATGTTGCTGAAAACGCACGGTGCGTCGGTCGCTATTATTGTCACTAAATTTTGCAACGAGCAGAAATCGCTCTCATTCAGGTGGCGTTCAATCTCGCATTGATCTGTACAATATAGAATTCTCTCTCTCTTTCTGTAGCTATAAATTTTATAGCTATTTCATAAAAAGCGCATATCTCCTCATCGGTTCCACTTTCGCTCTCTCGATCGCCGTCACCGATTCTCACGGTGATGGAAAAATAAACATCTAAAAACTTAAAAAGAAGATAGAGGGAGGGGGAGATGGGGCCAGTGCACGCGAATCTGTGCAGCTAGCTTACATTTAAGCACGATGGTCGTAACTTCGTGTCTCGTGTACATGTAATATTTTTTTTTTTGTTACTCTTAAGCGACGACGCCTACGATTATTAATCCCGACGATGCACGCGCCCATCTGCATTGAAGGAGATTACGCGATCCGATCGTCGGACACGGTTCGTTTTCGTTTGTCTCAAGTTTCCACATTGGTAAAACCCCGTCGAAGGTACAGCGCGTAACGGTCGCTCGTCAGAGACTAACTTGATTACATTCTTAAAATATATTTTACAAGAGGGCGATCCCCTGTACAAAAGTTTGTTCGCTACGCAACAAATGAATATCTCGGGATGGGCTCGTCCATCGCCCCGTGCCGCCGACGATTTTGTGTGGGCCAGCGGGTGATAAAAATTGCGAAAGAAGAAAAGGGACAGAGCCGCGTCGCGACGCCTTCCGCGCACTCCAAGTGCAACTCCTCGCGTGGCCGGATTAATTCGCTACACGCTAAAAGAAAGATAGAGCTAGGTAGATAGATAGATTCAGAGAGAGAGAGAAAAGAAAAAAAAAACGATGATGAAAACGAAATACGTATATCATCTACCTTATGATTAAAACAACTAGAATCACTTGTGTACCATCACCACGTGGGATACGCTACAGTAATTAACGCATTCTCGGAGAACCAGGATAATAATTAGCCCGTGCGCAGAAAAGCGTCGTGTTCTCCCAACCACTCGCTCGCCTCCGCTCCATGTCGACCTAATGATACAGCTCTTTACGTGTGGCAGTGCTCAGCCCCGACGAGATTCGTCCCTTCGTCGCCGAAAAAGTATACGATTTCAAGAATCTCGCACCTTTATTTTCTCCATTGCTTCTCTCCTCGCTCATTAATTCCATCCCGTTCGTAATACAACTCGTATGCTGGGGACGAAATCGACGTGTCTCGTCGTGCGCTGCATGCACGAATTTATTTACGTGTAATGAACGCATCTCCTTTCTCAAACGCATACTCATGTATGTGTATGTATGTGTGTGTTTTGTGTGTACGTGTGTGTGTGTGTGTGTACATATACACACTTTTTCTTTTTACTTCAAATATATACGTATACGAATATATATACATACATATGTTCTTATGTGTATGTACATTCGTATATGTAACGCGCACGCACGCGTATATGCCTATGTGTGTATGTGTGTGTGTATATAATCTAACTATACATATAACTATTTACAAGTGTAGAAGTTTTCTAGAGCAGGACAAGGAGCGAGGACTCAATAAGAATTTTATTCGAGAGTAAGAGAAAGAGAGAAAGAGATTGATAGAGAATAGAGGATCTTCTCGGAGGAGGTTGGTTGTCGGCTTTTAGGGCGGCGGCAGTTCGGTTCGGGAGGAGTTGGTGGTTTTCGCCAACCTGCCCCGCATCCCCTTCGCTTCCACCGCGGAGGCGAAGGCTGCTATGTGCTGCGACTATAAGCGAGGGAGTTGTAACTGGGTATGATGTGCACCCTCGTGTGTCCGCGCCCCTCTCTCTCTCTCTCTTTGCGTGTCGCTCGAGCTGGTGCATGGCTGACCACGGGGTGTTAGACGTCCGTGTACTTGCTCAGTTTGTCGCGTAGCAACATGTTCTCATTTTTTAACCGATCCAGCTCCTGCCGCAGACCCATATTCTGCAAACGAGACGAGAAAGTCAAAAATTCGGCCTTTCCCTCTCAAATAAACAAAGATATTTTTTCTTTTAATCGACTACAAGCAAATATTGTATTTCAAATTTAATTATCAAAACGACAATCTTGTGATTGAAATAGCTGGCATCGGGCTTGATGAAAAAAGGAAATGATATAGGCAGTTCACAGAAAAGCAGCTTATAGTCTGCAGAAGCTTGATTTTATATATCCAAGCAGAACAACAGGTTACGATTAAATAAAATAAATTATGACTTTTAATAATCATTTTGGAGCCATCTTTGCCATTTTTATATCATGATTGTTTGTTTTGCTTAGACTTTTTTTAATCGTCAATCTTACATTCTTAAATGTCGCCGACAGGCGACAACTAATATGAAGCAACTACATGGATAGATGCAATCTCTCTAGCGGTTTCAAATGTCCAGTCGTGAGAAAACTTACCTCTTTCTCGAGGAAGCCGGCCCTGAGTGCTATCTGGTTCTCCTTCATGCGGCGCGCGTCTCGCGATCGTTTCGCTGCCATGTTGTTCTTCCTACGACGCGCCCAGTATTTGTCATCCTTCAAGTCATCCGGAACGAACTGCAGCCGCAAGCGGAAGAGAGAAAAAGAATACAAGAACGTTAGAACGCTCGTGTTCACTTGCGTCGCAATAGAAACGTGTATTCGCGACGAGAAACTTTAATTCTACTTCGATATAGCCGATAGCAAATTTGTCGGCGTCGGAAGAACCGTCACGAACTTTATTGCCGAATTTATAAAATTACTCAAATGAATTGGCTCACCTGCTTCCGCGATTTCTTGATCATAGGTTGGGGTTTGAGCTCCTCATCGGAAAAGGCCCGGGTACGTGGGTCGAAGTCTCGCCCCGATGAGGCCATCGAGAGCGCTACAAGAGACAAGCCATATTGTATTCGTGTCGACGAGTCCTCGGAATCTGTCGCGCGGAAGGGGAACAATCGACAATGTCGACGTTAGTCTAATTTGTTGTGATGTACTCGACAAGCACGACGTTATCGCAATACAGATTCTGAGATAGCGTAGTATTTTTTATCTTCTCTCACTCCCTCACTCCCTCCCTCCCTCCCTCCCTCCCTCCCTCCCTCCCTCCCTCTCTCTCTCTCTCTCTCTCTCTCTCTCTCTCTCTCTCTCTCTCTCTCTCTCTCTCTCTCTCTCTCTCTCTCTCTCTCTCTCTCTCTCTCTCTTTCTCTCTGTTGTAAAAATGCGACTATTATTATTTACGTCAAAGTGCAACTTCTTTATACCTTTCTTTCGTCGGTGTGTTTTTAGCCTGCTTACTTTCAGTAAAACTTTCCATTTATGACTTTCTATTGCATTTCTCTCTTACTCTGCTCTGCTCTTGCACTTTATTTTTCTTACAAGTTATCCAACATCCATATTTGTATATTATCGAGTAAATTCCGTTTGCTAAAAAGATATTCAATACTGGTATTTAGAAATGATATCAGAGTGTCTGAAACACTTCTCAGGATCTCGATATCGCGAACGACGGCTACGACGAGGAATAGTGAGAGAATGACAAGGCTGTATTCTACTCACTAGAATCCGCGGGAGAGGGTGGGTTCAGGGTGTCCGGCGAGCAGCATTCGCTCGGCGATGGTGATCTCTCCCGCTTGGTAACTGGTTCCAAGTGTAGACCCGCTGGTCCCTGGTGCCCGGCGGCCTCGGTGTTGTTGATTTTATGAAGCTGGCTACCTTGCATGGGACCCTGTCCACCACCAGCCACACCGTCGACGGGGATCCCATTTTCGGAAAGAAACTCATCGAGATCGACGTACTATTAACAGAGATCTGGGGTGTCATTTCCGGGATTATCTTGTCAAGTTTGAACATAGTCTATCTTATACGCATTTCTAGATGGATGTCTAGAATCTGCATTTTTAACAGATTTATAAATAATAATAATATAATCACATGTGTAAAAAAACATATAGATTTTATGTCAATATATATAGTTAATAACGGATTTAGTATTAGGGCGTTAAACGTTAAAGAGTACGCAGTCGGTTAATGTTTTATTTTGAGTGTACAAATTTTCCAAAGCTCTATAAAAAAAAAACTATCATAATATTTTAATACGAATGTGAAAGCAGTCCACACTCTATATAACATGCTCTTAATTTTGAAATAAAACGCATAAAAACATTGCCAAGCGGAACTTTTGAATACGACGAAGAAGTATGCTTTCGCAGAAAACTCTTTCCATTTCTATTTCATTTTGCACTTTGTAATTTTGCCCCGTTTCTTCATCGAAATTCAAGCGGCGTATCGCGATGGAAGGAACGCAAGCGGTGAAAGTTAGCGAAAGATTTATGAAGTTTTATATATGCTTTTTCAAAAATTACATTATTTATACAATTTATGCGTATCGCGCGGAAATGCTTTACTTATTATCGTATACTCATGTATAGCAACCGTATAAATGAATTGTTTACGTAATATTGAATGATATACAATTGAATATTGCTTCCTTTATGGAAGCTTCGTTATTCTATATAGGAAATTATTTGAAAGGATGTACTTTTTCAATAAGTTATTTAGACAGTTTGGCTACAAATAATAATAGAGATGGAAAAGAATAGCCGAAACTTCCTCGATTCCGCCGAGGCATAACGGAGAAAGCGACCGCTATCGTCGCGATTGCATAGCGGCTTAATATTCGGCTTCCCGGTTTCTCGACCCAGGAAGACGAATTATAACGGAGTAAGTGTTACAATGGTCCGCTACATTGATTTTTCATTCAATTACGTAGGGTGCGTATGTAGCAATTTCCGGGACAAATGTGAGTTTTGCGGAACACATTTCCAAAATTGATGTTATACCAAGGGAAGTGTAACATCCGAAGCGACAAATTACTTTACAAAGAAGATATAACTTGCCGCGTTATTAGAAGTAACGAAAAATCACACAAAGAGCCATAGATTGCGTCAACGTATAAATATTCAAAAGACAAAAACGTACGATACACGATTAGTTTCAATTTTTAAAGCCGATTTTATTTTGTGGAACTTTGGGATTAAATTCAGCCAAACTATAGGCTTACCGTATCGCGCCTTTATACATACATGGTTTAATACCTTCAGGTCGGCATCGTAAGGCAAAGTTTTGTCCCAGAGATTGGGCCCGAGAAAGGCGGCCTGCGCTTCCACGTTGCCCCAAAGCTCGCCGTCGGCATCCTTCTTTTCTTCTGGCCCATCTTTACCTTGTTTCCCTGCAAATTCATGATTTGATTATTCATGATTTTTAATTACATTTCCTATTATTAGACCGATAATTATTTTTGTGAATAACATCAATATTATTGTGATTGTTGAAAATCTATATACTATTCCATTACGAAAAATCTCTTTTTGCGAGAGTATTTGTATATTCAAATCGCGCGGAATTCATAACCGTTGTAGACAATTTCTGATGATAATTTCGGACACGTAGAGGTAGAACGCCATTGACAAGCAACCTGTACATTCATTTGCTTTTGTGTAATGCGCTCTTCTCTTCCAAAACTTTCGTATAATGTATTCTTTATCACGGTACTCATTATATAATATGTGACAATTTCCAATTTTACACATCTTTCGGTTTTCTATATCTTTTCGTACTTTTTCCTACACTCTCCTAAGACTTTAAAGAATTATACTTAAAAGAGTATTATTGACGTAGAAAATATACGAATATAAATGTATAAAAGAACTTAATGAGCATTTTTACAGGCTTTTTATTTCATTTCTATGTAATGTTATACATTATTCAACTAGTGACGCCAAATGTTTCATTGTGTCATTTGTAATTAAAATTCTCACGCGGAGAAAAAGAGTGCAAGATAGTCGATAGCCTTGAAGATGCTCATCCAAAAATAGTAGGCTATATCCCAGAAGCATCGTCTTTTCCACTCTGCTCCTCCTTGTCTTCTTCTCTATACGTTCATGCGATATTGTTTTTTTAAATATATAAATGCCTCCATCACATTTATTAATAACTGTGAGTTGCATCGATATAATAATTACAAAATTTGTCGCATGGCAATATGCATTATTTTTGATTGAATGGATGATCGTATAGATATGTATACACTTCCCTAATTTCTAATTGCATTAAGATTTGAGAACAGTTAGATTCGTGTTTCTACTTCGATAGTTACAGAGTCTCGGGGAGTGTCGGGTCGACTGTCAAGGCTATGAGAACGTGTCTTGTCATGCTACGATGTTAGCTACTGAGAGATATCGGACGGCAATAAAATGGATCATGATAATTACGATGATGTTAATAATCATGATGATAATGATGATGATTATAACGACAATCGTGTTTATAATTATGATGATGATTGTAATCACGACAGCAATGCTGACAATGACAAATGATTAGCATGTCTGGTAGCAAATGTACTAAACAGTTGCGTATTAAACAAAAAATAAACGGTATATAGTTTTGTATTTATATAAAATAATGAAATTTAGATTTTGGATCGCAACGTCGAATTACCCCTAACAATTCCTATTAACAACATCCTTGCCATCCTTTTGCGAGCTTTACCATCGACTGTAAAATATTACCAACGTAACTCTATTCGACAGTATGCTAATTCCGACGCTTCTCCAATTTTTTTTTCCACTTTGGTTTATGGAATATCGACTTGGCAGTCCGCTCTCGCGCGTACGGTCTGTCGAGGTTTTGCGGTTTTTGATGTGCCAACGCGCGTTCTATTCAACTATTGTTGCACTCGTGCCTGTAAATTCAAGGCTACATTCACAATACCGCGTCCTGTCCCGACAAGTGTGTTGAATATACATTTACGCAAAACCGCGAGATAGGATACTCGCGATCGGAATCTCTCTCACAAAAACCTTTTACGTTTAACAAGACCTTTTGGCCGGCGCCAAGAGCGGGCGCGTGGAGCCCCGCGGGGGGGAATCGCAGCTTTAAAAGAAAAATGTTAATAACATGCATTCGTGTTACAGTACAATAAAGCGAATGCAAGAGGTATTCGGCCGACCGATTACCGGTTGGGCTAAAAATAATCGGCGTCCAAGCAGCGACCGATTAAAGGAGCGGAAAGCGAGATCGCGCGATCTCAAAACCGTGCTCGTAGCGTCGCCTTAGGCGCGCCGGGATTTCTCCGCAGCGTACGATGGCTAAACAACTAAACAACGGCAGCCCGTAATTTGGTTCAAGGCTGCTCGTCGACCGGCCGGCTAACTCTGCGGAACTAATCTCGTGTTGCGAGGCGGCATTACCACCGATACTGCCGCCGCCGAGAGAACGGGGGGGGGGGGGGGGGGGGAGTAGCGGCGTGTCTCGTTCGGATACGATGTAATCGGGCCGGGGGACAGCCCGGGGGGAGGGGGGGATCTTCCTGATTTTATCCATTCATTCACCGAGAACTGCATTTCCGTACCCCGACGTGTCTCCGTCTCTCTTGCACTCCCCGCGTCCTCGTTTGTTCCCCTCTTCCCCCGTTTATTTACAATAGTCGGCCTTTGGAGATAGCCTCTACTATACTCGCGATACCGGAAACGCGCGATTTCGACGCGAACTCGGGCGCAAATGGCTCCCTGGAAACTCGTACCTTTTTACAAATTTATTTAGTTTTCATGCGAGCAATTTTTTCGGGCAAACGACGAAGATTCGTTTAAATAATAACAATTAACATTGATAATTAATACTTATTTAATAAGAGGTTTATCTAGTTATATAAGCACGCTTCAGTTATTTTGTTTTTTTAGTTCTTTGCTAATTAATATTAATATTATATGTGAATTCTGGATTTAAGAGATTGCATTTGTTTAAATAAGAATTAGTAATGATTTGTAAGTTGGCGCTCTACATTATTAGAAAGTATAAAGAATTTTGAAAAATATTAGGTAGAAACGGCATTATCTTTTAATATTAGATAATTTCATTATATAAAGAATTATTACTGTTCTCTAAATTAAAACGAATTATTAAATGTATATAACAGATGTGGCTGTTTACTGCAAATGTAAATGATTTAGCCATAAACATAAATCTATGAGCGGTCTCTAAAAGTTTCATTGGCATTACTAACGTTCATTATTCGCGCAAATATCAATGCTAACTAGTTTCAGTTGCATTTTGTTAATTGCACCAATAGAGAAAAAGTACAGATAACGAAGTTAATTACAGTAAACGTAAATACTTGCATATCGCAGGTACGTGTTCTACTTTTTAACGGAACGATGACGGAGCCATTATTTATGTTGAAGAAAATGACTACAAAGCATTTTAATTTTATACACATATGTTAATAGGCAAGTCAATATAGTAAAATTGGAAAATATAGTAATCTATTTTCAGTAATTTTTTTTTAATAACTCCTTAAAGAATTGTGTTCTCAATGAAACCGTTTTCGATCATTTTATTTCCGTCACGTCGTATATTAAAAGAAAATGATTGAAGTGCTGTGCAATCTTAATAAAAACGCGATTCCTTAAGAAATTATTGGACGGTGATATTGAGAGAACCTTTACTATAATTTTTCGCGGTGGATCTGTTGGTAATTCGCAAAGATGATAAATCGGCTAATAAATCGCTGACACTTAAATGCTGCTTAAATATTGAAAACAATAAACCTGCCGAACCCGCGGTGCAGCGCTTCGTTGTTTAGATAAACGCCTTGGCGGGATGCTCTTGAGATTACACTTAAGTGACAAAACCACATCATCGCTATGGCGTACCGCACATTCATACTCGTCGATGGATTTATCGATCTTTGCGAGACCGTCGCGAGTGTGCTACGCTGTGTCATTCGCAGTTGAAGATCTATAAATTTCATCCCTTCGCAAAACTTTTTCAGAGTCCCAAATATCTTCCTTTTCTCATAACAATTTTTCACGTTGGAAAAGTAACAAAATTTTTGTAGAAACGATTTCCAAAGATATAATTCGGTCGAACCATGAAATAGTTTCCGCTTTTATTTTTTCCCTCCCCCAAACTCATCGCTCCAATATCGCTAGTCATTTACGTAATCGAGGACACGCGAACGTCTAGGCAGGTGAACACGCGAGGGTGCCCCATGAATGCGTTTTTGGCATAACTCCCGCCGTTCTTCTCGCCGATAATAACTATAACCACCGGCATCTAAATGTACATCTCGAGAGAGCCAATTCATTTCACCTGCCCCCGTGAACAATAGCCGTGCCTCAGACGTGCTTCGAAATATCAAGTTACGAACGCTCGTCGTTCTTGGCTCTTTGATCTATCGCTCGGGGGTGGCGTTGTGAACTTTCAGTTTAAAACTCGTATAGTGGAAGCTGGAAGTGGACGCTTATTCCGCGAGTGCAATTTTTCTCCGTCACAATGGGCGCACGGCGCCGTCGATAAACCTTCCTCGATCAATCGAATCTACGATACACACAATAGCTCGTGGGATAGGCCGTCCGTCCGAAATAACCATTGACCAAGGCCGCAGGAAACCTTCTCCAAACAAATGCGATATGTTGTTTAGCCATCGCTACTGCTACCGCGACTCCATCGTTGCGATCTATTTTCGTGATTGAAATCGCAAGATAACCATAATATTCGTTTATAACGCTATAAAAGCTGTAATACATTCCGCTGAAGCTAATCAGACTCAGATTTCAAGAGATGCCTCGGTAAGCCTAAATAAATTTTACTCTCGGGCCTGGTTTAATTTATCGTTTCCTAATTTTTGGAATTAGAATCAGATAACAAGGAATTAAATCGACATTAAAGTTTAATCTATGTTGATAGAAAAATGTCTTAGAGTGAGAAATATTATTTTCAATTTTTAAAGCGCAATTTTGTTTTACATATAAGATACAGAAGAAAGAACGAAGGGATTATTAGTTTCGGATTTCGCGATATTTCATTATCTCAGAAGAAATAAATCGTAAAGGAAGTTTTGCGAGGGTTTTGACATAAAAATTTACGAGATTATATGCTATGCGGTAAAATTTAATTACTTTACCGGTTCCGCGAAGGGAAAACATCAGAGGGATTTTAAATTCAATCGGAGCAATGTGAAATAATCACGGCGGACGTTCAACGAGCGGGGGGGGGGACGTCAAGTACTCTGGAACAGCACTTTCTTGTGGTTAGCTCTACCTGGAAGGGAAAATCAAGAAGGCAAACGCAACGCGGAACGCGATAGACTAGACGGAAAAAGAACTTGACTTACGATCTGTAAATCTCGTGCCGTTGTCGGTATGTTCCGATGATTTGTGCGTGCGGTAAGCCACCATCGTCCCTTCTGACGTAGCCGGCCCGTAACCGGCATTAACTCAAATTCTATTATAAAACGCGCGGAGGTACCTCTCAATTGCAGGGTACACACCGAGGAGAGTACGTTAGCGGCGTTACAATCATCGCGCACATGATGAAAAGTTGCACGGACAAAAACTCTCCGAGTCGCGCGGTACCTCGTTATTGCATAACTCACACGCGCACGTTCGCTCTCTTCCGCCTGAGCCTCCTCTTTCACCTTTCCATGCATCATCGAGGAATACTAAACGTGTAATCCAAACGTTATTAGATTTAGGTGACTCCTCGGGAGAGAGAGAGAGAGAGAGATATTAATCCGTCGGGCTAGCATTAGTATGTAATCAGTTCCCCCCTCCCCCCCCCGAGTGCCGGAAGCGCGCGCGGCGCAGCTTCTATTTTCCCAAAATACTTTCTCTTTTCGAGCACGCTCTAATTAGCCTCCTTTAATTATAGGCGCGCGCACCGGCGCACGTGATGACTGCACGCGGAATGAGAAAGGAGTTATTACGCGCGGCGCGGGTGGCGTCGCACAACACCTTCGCAACAGGCCGAATCATTGTATTGTAATGCAATTAATATTATCGCTTCCCAAACTGCTCTCCCGCGCTATATATAGTCCGCGGCCGTATTGTATTATTATTACACCGCGCGCGGGGTGACACTTCCCACGCGGGTTTCCCATGCGGTGGCGTTAGGAAAAGGCATTTCCTCGTTCCTTCACTTCGTGCAGAAACGTATACCCCATCGTCCAGGCGACCGAAGCAGCGTTTCCTAGAAAGTTTTAACTTCTCCCTCCCTCCCTCCTTCTCGCCTTATCGTCGGCTTTTGCACCATGCACAATGGCGCGTATGTTTATCGGCCTTATCTCCAAGACCATTGCTTCGAGAAGCGCCTTGTGAAAATGCAAGCAAGAATTATAGCGTAGGAGTCTCATATGTTTTCTTAGATTTTTCGCCGTGTGCGTGTATGCGCACGCGGCGTTATCTTCAGTCCCGACGCGACCTCATTTATTCCTATCGCTACTTTTTAGGCGCGGCCGAAGAGTCTAGTGACTCATAGATTTTTCTTGAAAAATTTTTACACCAAAGGTGGTTTCGAGAGCGATTGTAGTCTCGGCCGAGTTTCCCCGCGAACGGGACCAATTGAATAATCACTCGATCTAACTCGGGGAATAAATAGAAGTATGAAAATAAAAAAAAAAAACGGTCTAACGTTACGTGCGCGATAACGCGTATTAACACACGGAGTCACTCATACATTTGACGTCGCGGAAAGGCGATTATACGCGAAACCATTATTAGGGAATCCTTTGAATTCACGTTTCATGCGAAAGCTTAAAAGTCACGTGCACGTGAATGTGCGAATGTGTATGTGTTGTACAGCGGCCCGAACAACTAAACCGATTACAGTGATCAATAGTGTGTCAGATCAGCTCGCTCGCCGTCACTGTTGGCGCCCGAAGAAAGGGCGCATTTCATTAACGAGGCTCCGAAGCGAAATAAAATAATCACCGCGCGCCGTGTAACAAACTTTTATCGATCGGATCTTAAATGTCGATTAAATATCGAATTCTCGGTGGACATGAAATTGAACAATTGTCCGCCGTGAGGTGTGAACAGGTACCGCAAGGACATACATTATCGACGGTGAAAGCGATACGAAATGGTCGCGAGTTAATTGGCTCATAGCATTTTCATCGGTATCTCTTCCGTTATTTTCTGCAACTCACATGGACGAGATAATGTAAAATATCGCAGAGAAACATGGAACAAATTCTGATATATAATTGCGATATTTCTTAACGTACTTATTTTTTTTTTTTTTTTAAGAAAATATTCCGTGCATATATAATACACTGTGTCTAATAAACTATGTAGTGTGCATTCGCACACATAAATTCTCGAATGCTCATAAATTCTCTTATCTGTAGACGTTAATTTTTACGGATTAGATTACTTTGAGGCCTGCTAATGAAAATAATGGATATTTTATAGCGCCACTTTCTCTTTCTCTCGATTATTCACCGTCAACACCTCGAAGGGATCTTTACACGTTCTACGATTTAGTTTGCTGAATAATAACCGAGAGAGAAAATAAGAATCTCGGAGTGAGGATGTACAGCGAGTATTATTGTCCGTTTATGATTGCATGTAACTAACACGCAGTGAGCCACGAAGTCGTCCTTGGCCGCTCCTCCAAGTGTTAGACCTCTTAGAAATGGTTTCCTATCGCTTGTCGCATGAATAAAGTTCGCATAATCAGCAAAGCGCACTTCGAGGCCCTTAGGCTCCCGACTTTCGGAAAGATCTCACGAATTTTAATTCTTTCAGCGAATTAAAACACGCATACGTGCAGAGTGTCCATAAAATATTCAATTTCATTAATACTTAAAAAGTGAAATGTGATTAAAAAATATATACATAGAGAGAAAGATTTAATAAACAATTGTGTTTAATATGATTCAAAAATATATATTTCTTTATTTTTAATAAATTCTATTAAATAAAGAAATGTCTATAAAATTTATTAAAAACAAAGAATACACGCTTTGAAATAGTCAAACAAAACTGTTTATTACATCTATAAGGAAACCTTTCTCTCCGTGTGGCTGTCACAATTATGTGAGTTGTCTTTGTTCAGGATTCACGTGTGTCAATCGTAATAAATCAGACGCGAAGCTTAACAATTTAACGTGTACTTGTCTAACGTGCGGATATAATATGTAGATAATTTCGATAATAGCAAATTCCGCTTGGAGCGCTAGAGGAGTACTGTTTACGCGAGTTAACCCTGAACAGATGTGGGAAAGAGTAGAAGTTTAACGAACGCACGAATACCGGTGTTTACGTGAATTTTAGTCGATACGACTGCACACACGGTGTGCACTGCAGTGCTGACACCGTATCGTCTGGCGTGTATCCGGATTAAAACCGCGTGCGCAGATTCTCTCGTCGGGCGCAACGCAAATCCATGATGTGCGTATAGGCGTGTATGAATATGACTTATGTTAGAGAATTCGCGCGTTGCGAAATGAAAAACGGCGTGTAACACACAACGGTCGTAAAATTTGCCTCGTGTCGGTATTCATTGTACATTGTTACGATCGCGATGATTCATCGCTACGCGCAAGAAATTAATTCACTATACATCAGACTTTATGAAATCTTTAGTTGAAGATAAAACATTTCATTAACATATCTCACATGTGTTTGTCTTTGTTTAATTTTGTCGTGTTTCGATATTGAAAGGGAAACATACCAAAAATATCAAATACTGTTTTTATTGGGTCTTGAAATATTCATCGCTCATCGAAATTATTTAAAAGAAATCGAACGATATATCTTTGGTGATTGAATTGTCACTCGCTGATCGATGTTCCGAGTTAGAACATCGGCCGTCTCTCTTAACCTGGTTAGTTATGCCTCGAGAGACAAGCTCGCCTCATAAAGAGTGAAACTAGGCTCGCTAGTATCCGCGTAACGCGAAAGAGAGTGAAAGAGGTTTTCGCTTTCGTTGGAGAGGCCTTCCCGCTTCCTCAAGCACGACGCAGAACACACCGGTGGTCTTTCGCGCGCTTCTTTCCTCTTTACCCGGTGACCCACTCTACGATAGGTGACAGCGTATACGATGAATTCATCCTGCTTGATGACGTCTACACGCCAGAAAGCGTGATGAGGGATATTTATGCATAATTAACTACATTCATAAAAAAAAATTACGTCTATTTCCAAAACATTCGAAATTTTTTTAACGAAAAGCTCAAATATAATTTTAACGATTTTCCATGTGAAATAGAGAAGCACCTTGTGTGAATTAAACTCCAAAAGCGCGGACGCGCAAACCCGTTCGTTAAAAGCGTAAAGATCTGCATGATCTTGTTAGCGTTCGTGTCGTAGATCAGACAGCAACGAGTTTTCTCGTTTTACCTGTGTGACTCGAATCCGTCAAGCGAGACAGCGTATGAGAAACACAGCGAGTGATATCACACACTGATCCAGATCGGAATACGTCATCCACCGTGAGAGCCAGACCCTCGTAACGATCTGAACCGGAAATGGCGGAGCTGCCCCGGATTACGGGCGGCTGCACTCTTTTGTAGTGCACGAATTCTGGGATTAATCATCGGCCTAACGTAATGCTCCGCATTTAATTTCATGATCACAAAAAACAAAAAAAAAAAGATATGTAAGGTTATTCGAAAACTGCGCTGCACGAAGCTCGATGGAACAGAGGGGAAACCTTCCTAAAGAGAACGATTGAGCTTCCGGTTGTAACGGCGCCGCGTTAAAACCAGACGATGACGTAAGTGTCGGTACTCTAAATGAATTAGCGAAGACGGCCGCCCAGTCAGATAAGTGGAAAGATCGGTCATGCGGGAGGAGACGGCTTGAATCGGTTAAGACCGCGGAAATACAACCGGCTGTTTGCGTTTTCTCCCCTCCCAGCTCCACAGCTTTCACCCTTTCCTTCACGCTCACGGCATTACTTCCTGTCTGCTGCATTACTGTCGCCGTTGCGACAACCTGTAGCGCCTCTCAATCTTTCGGGAGGCAATCGTATGCCTCGAGAAGCAAATAAAATTAAATTAACATCGATTTTGCGGCGGGCAAGAAATGCTAATGGAAGTCAAATATTAACTATTGCCACAGTTATTGCCAAAAATAATATTATCATTACAATTAAGGTAATAAAGTTTTCAACAGTTTTCGACGCATTAAATTTGCAGTACAATATTTATTGTTCCTCGTGTATGTTTAGATATTCGTTCGTTAGACATTCGTTTAACGCCAGGGTTTATTTTAAGAAGCAGCCTCCTCAAACTTAAAATCCCCTAATCGATCTCTTTTCCTTATAAATAAACGATTCTGATTCTGATTCCCTCGTTTACGCGACTATTGACGGCCGGTATCCTCGACTCGGTTTCTAATCGCTCGCCCTTTCGTTCTCAGCTGCGTGGAACGTGTTTTAAATAGCAGTTTGATTAGAAAGTACGTGGGTGTATTTTATGATGATTACCAGTTCGATAATTTCGCTATAGAAAGTTTTCCGCCTGTGTGTCCGCGGTGTTCGGCGTTAGCATTTAAAAAGGATCTAGACGATTTATAACTATATGCCAGCTGCCGCAGATATGCATTATACGAGCAATAAATGTTCACCAGAATGTCTTCCGCATGAAGCATGCCAATGCGTTTAATATGCCTTGATAGGATTACACATATCTCTCGGATGTTTCTTCGAAACAAGTGAGTATGCGCCAGTCGTAAAGTAACAGATAATTAAAGTTAGAAAATAAAAGAAATTTTTTTCCTCATGAAATATAATACGCGAATTCACACAATTCTCTCTCTCTCTTTCACACACATTCACGCGTGGAATGACACGTGTAGAAAACGATATATCGATATACACACCGAACAGATAAATCCGCATCCGGCTATACTCTCCGCGATCTCGGTGTTCAGTAACTGGTTTCGAAAGGCGCGCATGTCCTTCAGGGACGCGGAATCGCGGCTCGTCCTTGGCCATGGAACATGGCCGTCCGCGTAATACACTCGTGTGTGGTAATTCTTTTAGGTAATTCTTAACCGTCACGTTCCACGTAATCGAGATGTAATACGTTCGATCACCGTCGCGCATTTTTCAATTTCTACGATTTACGTCAATTGCAAGTCAAATTTCACATTTCGTTCTGTTCTATCTCTTGGAAAAATTAGAAAAAAATTATATAGTGCTGGGTCTATAAATTTCTAAAGATCTGTAAATCTGATAATTGTAAACTATAATTCTTGTCTAGTTTTGTTGAATTACACTTGTTGGAAGAAAATCACCGACACCGTTCGATTAATCGAGATTTAGATCTCTAGAACATGAATGGAATCAATAATCAACGCCTAGCATGGATGTCTTTTCAGTGCTCGAATGAAAGTGAAAGACGACGTTTTTGTGTCGGTACGGTAGTTACACAACCTTCGAGAACGCGCGATTTTGAAAATTGTTCTCAACAAAAAATCCAGCCGTTTCTTACTCTCAATCCTTTAACCCCGACGGATCAGTGTGTAATAATAAAATGTGGATCTTTTTTTTTTTTTACTTCTTTTTATCTCCTCTCTTTATTACTGCAGGCTACGGTATTATTATACAGGAATATACGGTGAATTGATTTCTGCACGCAAACAATATTTATGATCATTGCCGATATAAATTTGCATCTTCTGCGAATAGTAATCAGCAAAGGAAACGCGAGTCTAATTAATGTCGTCATGATACAGCAACGTGGTCGAGCTAACTATGGATATACTTCTAAGCTCCGCGAATATAAGTGTGTGCGAGATTCTTACATTGCAGCGGTATTCATTTTCTCACAGTCTTAGGAATGGCGTACGTATTGATTAAAGGTGGTATATTTTCTCTCCTTGATATATGAGCGCATCATTTCGTTTCCTGGTTGAAGGAGACACAATAGAAATACATTGTCCTTGACAGTGTAGCGCGTAGCGCGATTCGCCTCTCTTTTTCTCGAAATAGCAAGTCTCGATTATCGACGCGATTACACCTGTTCGCTTAATCAACGGTGTGTGTACGACACGATTAGGTAATTGTTGTTGGGTAATGAGACGCGCGCGAGCATCACGGGGTGAAAGTTACGCAGAAACTGACCCGGGGCAATGCGTTTGACCTGCATTTCGCCAAATAGGCTCTCCGATTGTATTTTAATCCGAAGAAAGACTGACGTAGCGTACGTTGATGAATTATGTACGCAAGGAGAAAATATCCGATGCAGATGTTGGCAGTTAATATCGGATTAATATAAGATGTTGTCGCGCCAGAGAAGGTTGTCCATGCGGACGTAAGCGGCGACATTTTCTCTAACAAAATTCAAAACTCCAAAGGGTGATGCACTTGGAAATTTATTGAACTATTTAAGAAGATAAACGCGTTCTGTAAAAAAATGACCCTTTCAACGCGTCTGGATTTATAAAAACTGTTGATGAAAAATTGCGCTCTCGCGTATAAAACGTATACGATAAAATTAGAGGGAGCATCGGTTCCGCGTTAACGATGCAGCGAGCTGCGCGCGGCCAAACCAATTAAATTACACAAATCGATTCGGGGAGAAAGTCCGTGGAGGGAAAGAGAGAGAGAAAGAGAGAGATACGGGACACAAGCGTTAAAGGAAACAATTTGCGATAGTACGAAGTCCACGAAGCGACGAATGACGCCTTATCCTCGCATACGGCGGCTTGCACTCTGTTGCAAGCCGATATACCGTACGCATATGCTCGCGTCCGCGTGTGCACTTGCGCGCGCGGTGTCGGAGCGCGCGCGCTCAGGAAGCCGCGACTGTAATTTTACAGATCATTTCCCGCGGGGACACGCAATTCTCCTGAAAATTACAAGGCTACGGAGGGGGGCAGGTAAACGCGATATTGTACACCGCTCCGGCCCCTTTTCTCGCGCACGTGCGCGCACACGCGTCCTCGTGACACGCGCGGCTTCCGGTGCGAGACTCCTACGAAACGTCGCCGAGGAAAGATATGTGCATGCGGAAACCTGCATCGACCGGGGGCTTGATGCAGGGTGATGGCTTACCGATGGCTGTTATTAATTGTTAAGGCACGTAGAGAGAAAAGCCGTGACACAAGTATGACGTTTCCTTTAAAACGCCGCCCGGGAAATGCGCTCACGTGCACTCAATTGTTCGTTCTAATCGGTATTCGTCAATTCGTACATTACATCCGTTGTGTAGAATTTAAGGATAACGTGTAACTTCGGTGGACGGGAATCATACACGGAAAGAATTTTTCCTTAAAAATTTTAATAAAAATTGGTAAAATTTTGTAAATTTTACTGTACTTCTAACAAATTTTACTAAATTACCACGATTTTCAGGGTAATTTTTAAGAGAAAATTGTCCGTGTAGTCTATTTAAAAAACCACTCTTCTTTATACAAGGCAACACAGAAAATTAATTTTCGATAATTCAACGAGGAGGGGGACGACGCGAAATTTTGTGACCGATTCAGGGCGGTGGATCTCTGGCATTTATCGCGACTTCGCAGCCCGGAAGCCAGCTGAGCGATCGCTCGATTCCCCCCGAGGGAAAGTGGCCCGAGCAACTTTCACTTGCTGGCAAGCCAGACCACCGCTTCGCGAATAACGCCACAACAGGAATCCTGAGCATTGTACTGCGCGGGCAGAAAGGGGCCTGTCGCGACGCAATATTTTTGCACGATTAAATTTGACACGCAATGACAGATTTACACCTCTCATGGCCAAAAAATAGAGTATACAAATATATATGAAATAATATTTTCAGCTTTCTCTTTCTCGCGGAGGTATCATTTCTTATTTATCTACTTATTCTTTTTAGATATAAATTATTGTTTATCATTAACATACAAACATTAAAGAAACGAATAGCTAAATATATATAGGATACTTTTAGAACTGCATGAGAATGTTTAGACCGCAATTCCGTTAAATATAAACTTTTGTGTCGTTTGTGAGCATTTTCATTTCGTTAAGAACTAATTAAAATAAGAAAATTGATATGTTTGCCTTAATTCTTCGTGTTTGAAAAGACTATAATGAACACGGATAAACGCCAAATGCCAATTTGCGCGAAGCAGTAAACCGTAATCGAGCGAGTTATCGCAATCTTGTAAAATTTTGTTCCGCCGTAAAATGTTTTACGTCTTTTGCAATTTGTCTGGTTAAGGTCGAGCAGATGGTTCGTATGATTTAAAATAAACCAAACTTTATAAAACGTCACTTGATAAATAAATTTGCATTTCGAGCAATCGAAATAACTTTTTTGCTATAAGCTTCCTGTTGAAAAATATTCATAAGTATTAAATTTGGTATAACAAAATTTTTTGATTATCTGTAAAATCCGTCGATTTGCGTCCACGTACGCCCAGAGAAATCAGATTGTGCCAGGATGAAAGAGAAATCCGCGCTCGTAGCGGAACAGGAGGAGGGCACGGTTTATTAAAGAACGAGGAAAAGAGAAAGAGAAGTCGAAAGGAACGGATACAAGCAAGAGGGCGGGAGGGGGAAATGGGGGGGCAAGCCAGGAAGAGTAACCATGTCTTTCCTTCTTCTGCTTCTGCTCCCTACTCGCGGTATAGAGCGTTTCTTTTTTTTTTCCCCCTTTCTCACGCGCGTAAAACTCGCGGAAACAAGTCTGCCGCTCGATGTGTGTTGCCGTGCATGCATACGGCGTGCAGCGCGTAAATATGGCGTGCAGCGTGGATCCAGGAAGAAAATTGACGCGCTATCTAATAAGGCATACGTCACAGTGAATAATGCGATTTTTCTACTCTAAATCCTTCGAAGATTTTTTGTTTAACATAAAATTGTTTTATAATAGATATCACATCTTATTTTTTAAATCATTTAAAAGTGAAAATTGTTAATAAATTACATTGGAAACAAAAAAGAGTTTGATAAATAATGTTAAAGTATTTAAAACAATGCCAATTAAATATTTGATAGCTAACATTAATCGCATTCGATTAGCAAAATGGAAAATCTGTCTAAATGTAATTAAAAAATGTACAATTTGACTTATTTTTTTTAAAGATCACAACTCTCACGCGTAGATAGACGCTAAGAACGGTTTACTTTAACATGCTGGTAGAAAGACGATGCATTTACAAGGCTCGTTGACTCGAACGAAGTTGACCTAGTCAGGCACCCGCTGGCCGTCTAATCTAAAATTAATTCCTAACAGCTGCTGCCGACTAATGCGCGTGTATCGCACATCCATGCTTATTCTGCCAGCTTTTATTATTTTGTCATGTCGTGTCAAGGCCGCATTCCGCTTCTCTCCTCGACTTCTCTCTCGCGGCGAAACGATGGAAAAAGTGCGTGAACCGGAAGAAGAGAAAGGAGGAAGTGTTGAATGTGCGCGCACGCGTGTTAATTATACGCGTCTTATTGCCACGATATATCGCGATAAGTAATGATTGATTTCGTTTGCCAGAAAAACGTAATAATTTCACCTAGTGTCCGAGTGGGGAATGCGCATTTCTATTTCGCGCCCGCGTAAAGTTTCTGTTCCCACTTTGAAGAAATCACATATACCATTTATCGTATAATATAATTACATTAGAAATATAGGCTCTCGGGAGATCCAATAGAAAAAAAACTGTATTGCGTAAAATGATAAAAATTGGTTTGCGTAACGTTTGCTTATTTATTTCAACATCGAGATTTTTTTAACTTTTAGTATAAACGAGCGAAGCTCGTTGTTTTTCTGAGTATTTTTTTTTTTTTTTTCAATCGCCGATCGTTCTCGAGATGCATTGTATCGCTCGCAATAATTACCTTTTGCCCAATAATCGACCTCTTATCTTGCCCGGCACTCCACCAGGATATGCAATTTACAGCGACAATAATTGACAATTATCGCTTCCTTTCCTTAGGAACATACAACTAGATGGAGGCTATATCTGCGCTCTATAACGTCAATTTTAATTGATTCGATTCGCCCGTCGTCACGAGACACCTTTAATTGGAGACCGTGTACGAGGCGGATAATTAAGATATGCCAATTATTTCCTTCTTACGATGGGAGCCTTCCCTTTTTCGCTTCGACCACCCCCGCGACAAGGTTCGCGTTTATATTCATAGAATGAGGGAATTAGTGAGCACTTCAGAATAATTGATGTATACGAAGCCGTGTAAATTTGGTTTTTTTTTCCTAGTAAATTTGTTTGCTTAAATCGTACCCATTTGTTTATTATAACTTTCACGTTAGACGCACATCAAGATTTCATTCACAGATCATTACCTAGAAACAATCTCCTTTTTATCGCGTAGGAATCGTCCAAGCAGAGTCATTAAGATACGCCTCGGACGTGAGAAAAGTCTTGGTAGATAGCTAAGACGTATAAGTTCCGGGATTGAGGCAGAAAAAAAAAAGAAGGATTTCACAAGACTGGACCCGTATTCGTTAACCGCGGGTCGGCATATCTAACGGCAACAACTTTCTCATTGCTGTGCCGAAAAGTACGAGCCCACGTGCCACTTGGAGAAAGGAGGCCATCCAAATGTCAGCCCTGCGTGGCCTGGTGCCATGTATCTTGCGTGTAGGGTAAAAGTTTTGGCGGTAGCTCGTCAAGCGTCCTCTCCGTACGGTCGAACTCCACGTGAATTTCGCACCGATAGAAGAGATTCGACGTCTCTCTCTCCTTCAGGAAGAAACCGAACACGCAGACTCCGTGGCGTACACGTGCGAGTGAAACAGAGATTCGTAATGTAACGTCAACCTGGTAGTAAAATGTACGAATTATAAAGTCGGGGGGGAGGGGGGGAGAAAAAAACGAAACTTGTTTCGCGCGCGAGACTTCCTACTCAGTAACTAAAGATTAGCTTCCAGCTCCTTCCTGTCGCTCCATATCGCTGGAAAGCGGTGCGAGCAGTTGTGCGCATTTCCTTCATTAATTACCAGACGCGAATAAATGCGAAAAACGATTAAGAAAAAGAGGGATAATGGAGATCTGGAACGCGGAAAATCATCACTGTGGATTTCCGCGCTTTATTCTAAAATGAATAAATAACAGCGAGACCGTCCCTCCCCCCCCTCCCCCATGTACGCCATTCTCGCGATCTAGTGATACTGTTGCGACGTACAAAACAATTAGTCGTGTGATGCTTACATGTAGCGAGCAAGGTAATATAGTTATATATCTCTTCGCGCATTGCACTTTTTCGGCTTAAGCGACGATTGTGGTATCCGGAAAGTGGAAAGTCTTGGCACAGCCACGCTTTCAGACAAGCACACAGTATCCTCGATTTCGACTGTTCCCACATGCGGATACCATGACCATCATTTGCATTTCTGGATTCGGCGAGAAATAGAGAGAGTTTCGCTCTTCATTAATTCATTTGACTCTCGATTGTCATTAATCGTTTGTCGCTCGACGTAATATACACGTACAACCACTTTCAAGAGTTATTTTTTAAGACGTTAAGGATTAATTCTTCTTCCATTCGTTATGTATAAGATATAGTATTAAACATATTTGTAGAACGAAAAATTTATTTGAAATTAAATGAGAAACACGATATTTTTTTTTATTCGTCGAGAGAACAAACTCTAAAGTCAATTTGCAAAAAATCCTAATGTTCAACGTTAATTCCCTGAAATATTTCACAGTTTCTAAAAGGCTCTGTGTCGCATTATCCGACAAATTATCCGTCTAGCAAGCTTGATCGGAGTAGGAAGTCGCGTGCCGCGTGACTTTCACTTTCACCGAAATAACGGGGACGCAGGAACGATTGCGTATATCCGCGGGCATATGTCTCATACGAACACGCACGTACGTATGCTTCTCTGACGGTTCGCCTTTCTCTCGTAAACAGCGCGACCCTTTCTTTCTCCTCTGTTCTTTATTTGTTCCTTTTTCCGGTGCGAAAAGAGAAACTCGTCTTTAAATTGCTTTTCGAATCGCGCGTTATTGAAGATTGGAAGGACGAGCAAACCCTTTCGCTCATTGCATTTAACTTCACTCACTTGAGAAATTGAAATCTTTTAAACGCCAGAGCGTTTTCCCGCTGAACTCTTATATGTCGATTCTCGCCATTTCTTTGATATATTTTTCATGTTTCGCTCTTATACTTGTAGATAATAAAATTGAAACGATTGAACCCCTGGAGTATTCCAATAAGTATGAAATATAGCGTCTCGATGGACGATCCTTCGTTTTAATGCTTTTATCTCGTTTCGACATAGGTCTATTTAAAGAATGTTTAGATAATAGCGACTAATGATACGTGCATAAGTGCACACACTACACACCTGCACGCGTGCATACACGCATACAGGTGAATTTAACGAATTCGTTCTTCACTAGCTCGTTTGTCCAGTTTCTGACGTATCAGATCATGGTATCTTCCGGTTCTCGAATAGAAAGAACATGCACAACCTGTAATAACGATTAATAGACAGGATTAGCAACAGATTTTTTTTCTCTTGTCGATTAATATCACGCGGAAAAAATATCGGATTAACAGCGAAGTAACTACTTGCAATCTTTTCCGTATATACATATCATCACATATTTATTTATTCATTTTATTGGAATCAGATTGTTGTATGTTATGCATTAAATAAAACTTCCATAACTTTTGTAAGCAACAGTTAAAAAAATCAAAGTTTTTTTTTTATTTAAGAAAGATTTTACCGTTCAAAAATAATTCAAATTTATCAATTTATAATGTATAATTTTATTCGTATCGCTTTCTTTGTCGCTTAATTATTTCTGTCATATTTTTACACGTTTCCAACGTGTGTTTATTGTAATATATAACCGTATTAAAGCAACGTTAACATTTATCGAAATCGACACGTGAAATACGCCACGCTGTGAAATCTTAGGATACCGCTCGGCCGAGAACTTATCATTGATTTATGAAGTACGCCAGAACTAGTTTTAGCTCGAGCAGGTTGAACACCGTTTCTATATTGATCAACGATGTACCGTTTCTATATTGTCCAACGATCACGGTGATATTGGCCTGTTAATGAGATCAAATCCTCCATTGATTAACTGTTTCTACACTCATTAAAAAATTATCACACGTGAATTCTTAATATTCATTCACGTCGCGTGTATTTTTTTTTTACTATTTCGTAGCATTTTACTACTATTTTATACATGAATGCAGCTTTAATGTCTAATTTTTACTTTAAATAATTTTTACTTTACATTTTCTACATTAAGAAATTGCTATTTTGCCAAGGGATACGTATCCATATCGACAAGCTATAAAGATTACTTAATTATTAACTATTAACATCATACTATACTAAAGTATGCTTACAATTTTCTCGATTGTGTTTTATTTGAAAATCATGTGTAAGTAAAAAAACATGTTCAGTTAAATCGAATTTTAACGAGCAAATAAAATTTAAATAAGCAACAATAAGAGATAAGATTACATCAGTAAGTAATATATTAAATAATCTTTTGTGAGATTTTATATTAAATCTAAAGTTTACAAAGCTGCAATTGTGTGTGTGGTATTTACAGAAAAATTTATAAATCATTTTCTTCTTTGTTTGTTTACTAAAACAGATTCATTTATTTATGACGAAAAAAAACGGAACTTTTTGTACTTCATTCAGATGTTTAAAAGCAATGTGATGATTGCATTAATACTGCTAACAGTACTTATGTCGAACAAAATCGTCTTTTTCTAATCGCGATATTTTTTTCATTGCCAAACGGGAAGATCGATCGTTATCGTGGGATCGTTCTTCGATTCCAAGAGTCGATCGCCATCAAGTCGCCTTTTTTTTGTCTCCTTGCTACAAGAGCTAGTATATCTTCACATCGACCACGGTAGAACCGGTTGTCTACTTGTATTCCTATGTATCTAGGAAGTTTTAAAAGTTTTTTCCGACGATTTCGCTTTCGCAATTTACTTTGTTATGAAGAGAACAGTGTAATTAGTGATATGGAGTAGCATGCTTTTTTCATTTTAAAACTTGTTCTCACTTATCGGACGTACGACATGTCCCCATCCGCAAATTAGAAATGATTGAAAAAGAGGCAACGAGTGCTTTATTATTATCGTAGGATTATTCAAAGTTATACGGATATATTTCGAATTTACACAATTCTGAAATTGAAATATTTTCATATGTTACTATATTTATATCGTAACACACGTAACATATCGTTTAGACTAAAGTACGGACTTCAGCAACTATAACCGTTTTGCGACAAGGTTTCCACGAACAATAATGAGAGCCGCTAGCGGAGAGCGCGAAGGTGTCTATTCCTAAGAATGGCACGTGATTACTTTCTCCGACAGCCCGCGCGGCCTGGACATTCGTCGACAACGCCGACGACGATGACGACGACGCAACGATGACGACGTAGCCGAGAACCGTGCGCAACGCCAGCTGTCTTCCGGGTTTAAGGCTGAATAGCCAGGTTTCCACGGCGCGCGGCGTAGGTTTGCGCGATGGAAACAGTCCCGCGATGTCGGCGAGTGAGATTGAGCACTTTTCCTACCCGTGGTAGGATGGTATATGTGAAAATTGCAATCGCGAAATTACAACTTCCTGGGATTCTTGACCGATAGAGACGCGATTAATGCAACTTATAGCGGATTTTTGAAATTTATATTTCTGTCAATTATTTAAATCAAATGATTATATGAATATATAGCTAGTGAGCCGAACTGGGCATCGTTAGTTGTTTACCTATTCTTCACAATTGCATAAATTTGGTGCGTCTATAAAGTGTGTCACCACCTCCTATATTTCGGAAACAATTCAAATTTATGAAAAATCGAAATATTGTTTGATTATTTCAAGGGGTTTATTCTACCCCTTAATCCTTAAAGAAAACTTTCTTTATCACGTGCCATGATACATACAAAATTCTAAAAACTCATCGTTGACTAGTACGTTAGCAGTAAAACGCATTCGCCTTAATTATCATTATATTCCACGCCAAAAATGCTCGTAATTTTGCCGTAAATCTTGGAATGAAAATTGTGGGACGAATTCTACGTTCGTTATGTAATTCCCAATTTAAACGGCTGAGATGTGTGTACTCTGCTTTTCCTTATAATAAAAAAAAAGCATTCTAGATAAAACAAATCTTAAAAAAATTATGAAAAATGTTAATTATAATACACGAAAAATGTTGATTGTATTTACTTTGTACAGTTTTTAGAAATGTGTATTCTTATAATATGATTTTATAATTTTCTGAGTCTATATATATTTTTAATGTTTTATTTTTAAATAATTTATTTAAATAACATGTAAATGAAATATGTATCAAACCAGAGGATTTTTTTACAAAATCGCTGAGTATGTTTCATTAAAATGGATTTAAATATTTTTATTGCGATACACTTTTAATTCGATCTATTTTCTAGCGTCTGTTTCCCACGCGAGTGTATTAGTGAAGAATTAACACTTTTTACACGGTTCGATGATTCGATTGCACATTACATTCCACATGATACCAGCGATCAGGATAATTATTGAAAGGCAATCTTTAACCATGGCCTTGCTGACCTAGCCGGCAATGTAGCCTTGAACAATTGACTAATGATAGGATTTCACGTGTTTTACATCAATGGGCGAATTTAAATATTCATATTACGACCAGTTATAATTAGAATTCTATGCGTTTTCAAGTTCGCACGCTGCAAGGAAGTGTTAACCGATATGTTGACGTTATATGTTGAAGTCGACTGTACAGAAAAGAGAATAAGAGAAAAGCTTATCAGCGGGGTCTCAGAGGAGGCTCGGTAATCGTCGTCGTCGGTATCGGGTCGTCTGCAAAAAAAAACAATTTACGCACTGTCTTTATCGTCAACGTCGTTTTGATTATGGTGGATGCACACGTGCAACCAATGATACGAAAAATATCGCGTGCCACGCACGTTCTCCGATTTGAATTCGGTTCACAAAATGAACTCACGGATGTGCTCAGCACTCTGCTTTTTTACAATGACATCTCAAGAAAACTAATTCCCTTTTTTTCATAAAATAACCGAAAAGGAGACATTAATCGTTGTAATTACGTGAAAAATTGCAAGTCGTATTATTGAATTAATATTACTGAAGTTTTCCATTCAGATATATTAAAATAATTCCGGTATAAATATAATTTTATACATTACATTTTATTACTAACGATAAGACGATAATTATTTGCTAATTACATGAATTCCCGGAAATCTGAATAACTGGATTTCTATTTTATCTTTAGACTTAATCGCGACATAATGAACTTTAAAGTTCATTCGACTTAAATTTCTCGTAGCCATCGCAATATTGTTACACGGGCGAAAAGAAGTTTGCACAACGCTTTCTCTGCTTCGCTGAAAAATTATTTGTTATCTCGGCAACTGACATATGGCGCCAGAATAATTATTACCTACCTACCTACCTACCTACCGCGTAGTAACACTTGACTAATCACAAGCCCATCGAAGGCCACTTTCGTCCATTCCGACTGAATCGACAATCAATAATAATCGACGAATCCCGATATTATCAAAACTCTATTTTATTTAATAAATGATATGAAGTACTAACGTAATGCGATCGATCTCGCATGCAGCCTAACTGAACTTACCGATTCGCAAATGAAACTTACCTGGAGGAAGATAAGAACGATTCGTCAGTTGTTAGCTATTAGTCAGTTAATGTTAAAAGTGCGCGTCTGGCTTTTGCTATGTCGCGATGATTTACTTCGATTCGGTTACGTAATAGGAAGAAAACTCTCGTGCGCTTATGCGTATGCGTGCGTGTATCAAATATAAATAGTCCATATAAATATGTATTTTCACATACGAATTCTCAATAATTTAATTCTAATAAAATAAATAATTTTTGTTGCAGGACCAGTTTGAAGACGCTAGTTGGAGATTCTCAAGGATCGGGGTAAGTGATGTACTTATTTTCGAATAATCGCCTCTCGAGCGCAACGTCGTCCGGCGAAATCCGATTTCGCGTATCGACTCCTTTAAAAGGCAGAGCACGAGGGTTAAACTCGTGCTCCGAATGCAACTCCGCAACGTGCGCGTACTATTGTCCAACGGTACGTACCGGCGCGTTGAAAAAAAAAGTCTCGCATGTGCACCACGTATATTTATGTACTCGCGTACACGATACACTTTGTAGTTTCACCTGTTTTATCGGGATCCATGTGAATCGATATGCGTGCTCGTAGAAGCAACAGTACAGCACGCTTCGTACACGATCTTGTATGGCAACTGTGTGTCTATTATGGAAAATATTGAGATATACACTTTCTCATGTGTGTTACTCAGACAATTTATTGCGTTTTATAAATAGTACACCCTCGTATCCAAAAGACATCTTCTCAGTTCTAAAATTTTCTCAATCCAAGTATTTCTACTATAATAAACATCTAATTCATTTTCGCAAAAAATACGAAAGATTCTTTAAGCGGAATTTTAATCGGGGAATCATCAAGGTCGAGAACGAGATATCTCGAGGTCGTAGGTCGGCGTGCGGGTAAACTTTGCTCGTATATTCAAAGATGCAGTTCAATATCGACAAAATTGTCAATTTTATGTCACGGGTCTTTTATATCTGACAATTTCTATGTAATCAGTTTGATTATCTAAAAAGCGTGTTAATATTTATGGTATATATAAACTATATAAAGATAGATGGATAATTCAAATTCATAAGGGAAATTTATCAATCAGGAAAATTGACAAGCTTTACGTAAAATTACGTTTGAAATAATGGTTACGAAAAATGCCACTTGGTCTCGAGAAAATTCTTAACTCAAATAAAATTAATTTCTGTTCATAATTTTATATTTATATAAAAATCTAAAAATATTTAATTATTTGATAAAATAAAAATTTTCCTCGTTCATTTATAATGTGTCTATAAAATCATTTATAATTCATTTGTAAATTCTGAACACTTTGAATTTATAGAGAATATTTTGCTACAAGCTATTAATTTGTACAAAGAGCCAAATCATTTGTATGATTCTTTTATCTTGAGTTTTTTACAACAAATATTATCCATATATTCCTTCAAATAGTTTCTAATAACACATTTTGTGCATTATAATATTTAGATAATAATCAGATTACTTTTTACGATTTCGCAAAAAGTATAATTTTAAGCTATGAATATATCACTATTATGATGACTCGATGCTTACAATACAATAATTTAGGACTAGGTGAGGCTAAACTAACCCATCCTTCACATTGTGCATTCTAAAATACGGTTCTAATCTATTGTGCTCGAGGACAATATTGCGGACATGAGTATACCATTTCAACAAAGCGTAGCCAAAAGCTACGTCGGTCATTAATTTGTGAGCTTAAACCGATAAAGTATTGAAGGAAAAAATATTCTGCTTAAACCGATTTGAATCAGTTTTACGTTTAGTATGAATATTGATTTACATGAAACAAAACATATACACAATGTATCATAGAATTTCCTAGTGTCATTAAAATTCGACTTGTACTACGCTAAATATCATGTTTTTCACGTAAGCTAACATATCAATAATAAATTATGATAAAATTTTTAATCAAAATAGATCATGTTTTAATAGCTTTATTTTTATTCATCTTTTTAACAGGAGTGAACAATTTTGATTAAGTTCAAAGTCATAAAACAATTCTAATATCAAAATTACTTTTATTACTCATTGCAACAAAAAAATTTTTTTTATATTCACGATCACAACATTGAAATGCATAAATAACATATTTTGCTATTTTTATTTCTTTTATTGCACTTTATTTGATTTCTTGTGCAAGTAAATTTGTTATTGCTTGCTATTTAAAATATAATATGAACATGGGAACTGAATATATCAAATAGAATAAAAATAGAATAGAGCACGCTTCGCATTCTAATTCGACGTTGATATGACTTGAGAGCATATGCAAATAAACAATAATAGTTTCTCCACGGAAATTTTCTATTCGTGTGACGAAAAAAGATGAATAAACAAGAAAAAGAAAGAAAGAAAAACGTGAACACAAGCAGGAGCGAAACAAGTTGAGGACGTGGGAGGATGCAAATGCGAAAAGCCTTGAGTCGAATCCGTCGTAACTAGGATAGGTGCACAGATGAATTCACACGTTTACATACATGGAGACGGATGATTCATTCATGCTCCATGTTCGATTAATCCGACCCGCCTTGTTAACAGATATGTTTCGCGATAAACGATGCAGGTAAAAGACGCTTCTCAACGACGATCGCGGTGACAGTCATTACGACGAATATACTTTGTTGCATCATACGTTATTTAAAGAGATTCAAAGTAATTAATTACACGAGGATATATTTTGATTAAAATGTTAATATCGAGCAATTATTTTCTCAAAACCGAAATTTTTTTCTATACATCTTTTTTGTTTTTCATAATAGTTTCTTAAAAAAATATTTAAAACCTTAAAATTTTTCTGTTTTTTTTAAATGTTATTATTATTCACATCCGTCTTTTAGAATGACATCTTTGCTTTTATATCGTAGATGAACAAACATATACTGATTTCGTTTTGAGCATTATATGTTGATCATCGTGCAATAGTCGCTGATCGAATGTAGGCTGGCTAACGTAAGCAACAGGTGGGCGTTTCTACTGAACGACGACTTCTCCCTCTCCACTGCTACTGCAGCCGATTTTCCAAATAATATACATGCATTACACATAATTTAATTTATAATCATTAGCCATGGAAAATCTTTAGTTTCCACTCGCACAGTTAGCAAGAATGAGATCTCTCGCTAAGCGAGAAGGTTGTACGATCGACGAATTTGTCAATCTATAAGTTTTGAAGACGACGGATCTGTCTAGTTCCAACTTGTGATAAGCGTGCCTACCGTTCATGTAAACATGATGCTGCCTCCACAAGTGCTGGTACTGAGACCACCTAGAACTGGTGCTGTCATCATGGATGGGCGGTAGCGGCGGGTGTACCTGGTGGCTGTGGGAGGTCGGCGGCAGGGGTGGTGGCGGTGGTTGCTGGGATTGCGGCTGCTGATGAGCCGGCGCGACTACGATGTGTGGATGCTGCGGCGGCGGCACCGGCTGCTGCTGCTGCTGCTGCTGCTGCTGATGCTGAGATTGAGGATGGTGCGCCTGGGTGTGCAGCACCCCAGTTGGTACCGGCGGTGGCGCCAATTGCTGATACTCCATAGCGCAGCTCATCCGATTATCTCACGCGCGCATTTAATTACTCTCGCGGTACCGCTCGGTTCCCCCCTCCCCCCCTAACGTAATGTCCAACGTGGTCCGTAAGTCCTCCGAGGTTCCTTTCACTTGTGCCGGGACGGACGGTGCGGTCGCATCCGTGACAACGTTCGCGACGCGGGGAGCAATATGTATCCGTACGTATCCAACCGAACACTACCACGGATTTATCCGCGGGCTATATTGATCACCGAGGCTGTCCGCCCGCTTCCGAATAGATTCGACACCAGGAACGAGTGCGTCGAGTCGTGGCGAAACATATGATTATTCTTAGGCGCCAGAGGCGGGAATCTCCGTGGAAATGTTGCAGAGCCTATGCGGACTGGCTGTGGAATTTTTCGCGATTATTCAGCGTTTAATTTTCCAAGTGGATCGCTGTTTCTTCGACCACGTGATCGCTAAATTAATCCTTCTGCCTCACTCATCAGTAGGTACGACACACGGAAATCTTCATTGCACTCACTTAATAGGTTCGATACGATGGTGATTCACTGAACAAATTCCAATATTCGGTGAATACGAAGAGAGAGAACTATCAACCGGTAGAACCATCAACAGGGCCTGTGAAGGACACTGCTCCGATTCACGAATTACAAAGATCCCAGAGGTAAGCTCAGTGCGCGATTAAACCGCGAGCGCTGAGAGTAGCACAGTGTCGACTGTCAAAATCGCCTCTCGTCAGCGTCTATCCGTCGGCGTCGTGTGCCGATTGGAGCACCATCGTTGCCGGAAGCGGCGCTCCTATTGGTCCCACTCCATGCCCGGCGAGAGGGGGCAGGGCACGGACGATGTGCCTCAACGTCGTCCTGGAGGTGAGCGCAGAGAGACAGCACGAGGAAGGACGGAGCGAGGAAGACGGAGGTACGGGCGTTCGGGCAGCAGGCACGGACGGAGGGAGAAAGACTGATAGAGGGTGGTACAGAATGGGAGAGGGAGAAAGAGAGAGGAAGAGGCTAGAGAGGAAGAGAGAGGGAAAAGAGAGAGAGAGAGAGAGAGAGAGAGAGAGAGAGAGAAAAGGAGAGAGAAACTCGCGTGCGTGTCTCAAACGTGTGGCGTCCGGAAAGACACTGAGTCGCACAAGCGCCACGCCGTTCGAGTGGCTCTTTCCCTCTTTGTCGTGCCCGTCGATACTCTGTCTCATTCTCCTCCGCCCCAACATCCGCTTTTTCCCGCCCCCACCTCCCACTATACAACTAAAACCTGACCCCACTCGTCGCGCAAAAGCGCGAGCGCGCACACCCGCCGTACGCTGCCTGCGGTTTCTTCCTTCTTCGCTTCGCCGACGACGTCTCTCCTTCCTGCACCGGCTCTCTATCGACGTCCCTGTTCAGTTTTCTAAGATCCTAGGTCTCTTCCTCCCGCTTGGAGAACGCCACCGTCCTCTGGTCTACCTGCCTGCCTGCTTGCTTGTCTATCCGCGCGCTTCGGCTGATCGCGTCGCACTTTTTCACTTGTCCAGTCTGTGACTTGCCTTCCGTCTCTGCTTACTTTATCGCCTCTCTCGATACCTAACTTCAGACTCTCTCGGACGCTGAAGAACAGCATGGGAGGATTCTATTCGTTTAGCTGCTACGCTGAAGAACGAATTTAATTTTCATGCCTCGGCCGTTTTTATGAGCTTCTTCTTCCTTGTTCACAAATCTTCGTCCTGAAGCCGTTAAGCTGCGAGACATTACTCAGAAAGACGAGACGTTCTTATCTTTAAACGCATAATTATTCGTTGGCAAACAAACATCGATGCACCAATCTTGCCTTTAAAGTTTTAGCATCATCCTCATCCGCATCGTGCACCGTAGAAGAGGAAGCTGTGTCCCTCCCTCCAAGTAAATGCAACCTCTCTCCCTACCGGACTAAAACACTATCTCCTCGTCTCGCCTCGACTGTGGTATTTCGCCACTTTCGATTTTACTTAGCGAAGGAGCGCGGGAACGCTCCGTTAGCGTTAATTTCACAGATCGGTCAATTGAAACATGTTTGAATAAGTATGTCACTTCACACGTAACGAGGTCGGCCGACTCACTTTTTAATTTTCGCCCACCGCCCGTTTTAATTTTTACGTATTTTAATGCCGACGAAAATAGAAACTCTCACCGGTTTCCGGATTGTACAGTTTAAATCGTTCTCTATTATTAGAGCGATCCATTTTGCCGATGCTCGAAATAACATAGCTACCTTATGTTCTTTCATTAGATTATTAACATTGTCAATTGGTGAACGTGCAGAATTAACTGCAAAGTACTCCGAATGATGCAGCAAAGTGAATTCTGTAATATACGTTTGAAATATACCTTAAAGATTTATTTAACGATCAAATCGAGAGAAAGAATCTTTTACATTCTAATAACAGCAATTGCGTTAATATCCAAATTTTTTTGCTGAAGACAAGGATGTTCCGTGGCGGCCATTATAACTCGCGAAAGCGTGCCTCGCTTTAGGTCAGGGCCATCAGGGTCGGGCATTCGTGGGCAGGCATCCCAAAAATATCCCGCTGTCTCTGTTCTACCTCCGATTAATGCGGAAACGTTAGCAGTTAGTAGTCGAGTGAAATAGTATAGTAAAAAATGACGGTAAAAGAAAATAATTTTGAAATCACTGCTCTACCTCCGCGAAAACGTCGGCAGTTAGTCGTAGCTTGGTCGTGTAATTTAGTAAAAGAAGACAATTTTGAGATGAAAAAGAGAAGATTAAGAGACGTAAAAAAAAGTAACACCGTAAAATAGAAGGAATGTGCGAATAATAACACGCTTAATTGCAATATATATTTACCTACGTAAAAAATTTGTAGAATTCTCTTTGGCACACGAAACTCCGTCCAAAAAAATAGTTGTATATACAGAAATACTTTCTTTTTAAAAACCATAAATTTTTTAAGTGTTATATTACAAGTTTCTCGTAGAAAGCACGAAAATTATAATTTTAAATGTGGAAATAATTACTTTCCGGCTCTTATAAATCCATTCAAAGTTAGGTTTATCAGCCAATCATACTGATCGCAGTTATTCTTCTTTCATTGTGATGATCGTACGCCAGGCGCAGAGAAAAAAAGAGAGTGCGGGAGGGCTCGACATAAGTTACGTAGTGAAGGCATGAGGCTCTGAATCACCAGAACCGGTCCGGTAGACGCGATGCCTGTTGTGCGAACGCGGAAACCACGAGAGACCTGCGGACTCTCGCGAGTCACGGAAGGATTCCTTTCTCCTCTTCGCTCACCGTATTTCTTTTTGTATCTTCTTGCTTCGTTTTTAGTCTCCCTCTTTCTTTCTCCTCTCCTTTTCTCTTTCTTTATTTTGACCAGATTCGTCAGACACTAACATTTTCTGGTCAAAAATTTTTTTTATTTAATCGTACGTTAATACATGTTTCAAATATTTTGATACAAATATTGTAAATTCTATATAGGAGAGAGAGAGAGAGAGAGTTAAAGAGAGAGTTAATATTTATTTAAAGTATATTAATGTTATTGTAAATAAAATTACAAACAAATTGCGATCTAAAATTTGATTAAACAAGCAACCTTCATCACAAGCTTGATAAAATTTTAAACTTTTATTTATTGTGTAATATATAGAATTATTGCAGGAAGAATTAAGATTAGTCTATCAACAATTAGTTGTTGAATTTAATCCTTTTCTAAAATTTCTCTTTAATCAAAGAAACATTTTTATTGCTATTTGCATGCGAAATGAATTCAACGCCGTATTCATACGTTCTATCGGCTTGAGAGATCTTAATGCGAGCAAAGACGCCGCAGCTTTCCGGCTAAAGGTCGGTCGGGAACTGAAACGAGTATCGAGCAACCTGTTGATTCTGGACCCTTTCACTCCCATCTCTGATTCATGCCAGGAGGAGGCAAATGTTGCCGTTAATTTATCGTGCTATAATCTAATATTCCATAATCAGTATATTGTTTCGATTAAAACTTTTGGTTAAAAATTAACTTTTCATTTCTCTTGAAAAACGTAATCACAGTTTTTGTCGTTCTTTTTCGTTCAGTGGAAAGATGTTGAAATCGCGGAAGCCGATCGATTCCGGTAATTTTCAGTCTCGAATCTCGATAGCCGCCCGTTTCGCAATCTGGTTGAAGCAACCAGTTTTGCGGATCGGATCAGAATATCGGAACCGGTCGCTTTAGGACCGGGCCAGACGTGAAAACGAAACTTTCGGCGACTTACTTTCTCCTAGGCGTGCATTCCCTCCTCTTCGTTATTGCAGAATCGGGTGTGGATCGCCTTTGCCTTCCTGGCTGTGCCGAGTTCTTTCCAGAGGCTGGACGCCTCTTTTCGTGAATACAGCCAATATTTCAACTGGCTAAAAGCGGAACGCGCGTGAAAAGGCGCATTCCTCCTTCGAGCTTCGTTAGCCGATTCGTTTTATCTACTGTCGTTGATAGTATCAAATCAATTAATCTCTCAGCAGCACGACAGAATACGGTAATAGAGTCATTCGATGTTGCTATTTAAACTGACGGCAAATTACGCAAATGTGACACAAGAAATGCACGACTTTCTTGTGTTTTATATACTAAATTTTCGACCGAGAAAGTTGTAAGCTCTTGTCTCACGAAACCCTCTATATAAGTATGCTCAATAAATGTATATAAATTATGCCTTATATAAATTTGTAACCGCGTTAAAACGACATGAGTACACCGTATCAATAAGTAGATAGTTTCTAATCGCGTTTTTGCTTTCACTGTTCAAATAATTTAATTTGTTTAACGTTATGTACCTTTTTGTTCCATAAAATTGTAAGAATATCATATGAATATTTTTACTTCTTTAAGTACCATCTTACCGGAAAATTGAGAGCATAGTTAACAATTTTTCAAATAGTTGCCTTAAATTTTTTATTGAGCATTGTGCTCCACTTTTTCACTAATTAAACATTAATTTGATTATTCGATAAATCTGAAATTCTTGAAACTCTTGTTTTAATTGCTATTTTTTTTCGTTATTGCCACAAAATCTTAATTTATATATTCAGAACATTTATTTATTTAATTATTTTTAAGTCTTATTAATTTATTTACTAAAGTAGCAAATATATAGCTGTAAAACGGCTGCGTTAACGTTGTTGCAGTTTAAATCACAGCATTTTCGTCTAGCACAGATAACTACCACAATATTATTATAACATTTTGACAATATTGTAGCAGCAAAAATGGGACAATATTTTTAGATTTTGAACATGTTGTTGCTGCTACTTGGCTCTACAGCTATTTTGCTGCAAAGAGATATTATAACTTTTTTACAGCAACATAGCTGTACAGCAAATAGCAGCAATAACATGTTTAAAACCTAAAAATGTTGTCCCATTTTTGCTGCTACAACATTGTCAAAACGTTACAGTAATGTTGTGGCAGTGACTGTGCTAGACAAAAATGCTGTGATTTAAACTGCAACAACGTTATCGCAGCAGTTTTATAGCTTTACGTGCTACTTTTTTAAGGATATTTTTAAGAGAGAGATATTTTTAAGAGAGAATGACAATTTTTACTTGCAATATAAATAGCGTTTAATGTGTAAAATCTCTTAAGAAGTCTTATCACAAATTGAAATATAAATGATCCTTGGTCATACATCACTTGTAGAAAAGGCAAAAGATACTCGTAATCTAATAATAGTGCTTGTACATCCAAGCTACATTATCAGTTTATTTTTTGTTTTAATAGCGAATAATTACAGAGCAACGCTGCATTACCGCTGTAACTTGAAGTCATGTATATTTTACTAACTAGGTACGCAACATTCCTGCTTTCATTTTAAGAAAAAACTTGAAAAATTCTTGATCCACATATACAATATGTGGCTGCTTGTGAAATAAATCTCTTTCTGTTTATCTATTTATCAGTTAAAATAATGTCATTATAATTAATAATAATTGCACAGATAAATCTACTCTCGCATGCTAATATATTTACATCCGGTAATCAAGAATTTTTATTTTTTCTTTTATCACGTTTTTGCGTCATTTCAATGTATATGTCGATCACTACGTATCGCGTAAAACATAATCTGAATTAGATAACTCTTTTTAACATCTAGCGGCGCGTTGCATTGGATTCGATCTCTATAAATAATTGATCCAAAGAGCGGAAACCAAGAAGTTTGCCTATGGGCGCTTACGATTTACGAATCATGAACCTGGAAGCGGCAGCGCGTTTATTAATTATTACCTTTCGGTAAATACCGTTTGCGAGACTTTCGTTCGCGACCTTTCGCACACGCGGATGCAACGTGCATGACAGAGACCCGAATGGATCCTGGCAATAACTTCGCGTCCGTCCGATACTACCACAAACTCTCAACTGTCGACCGCACGTGTACGTAAGTCAGCACGTACTCATTATCGTTTGAATTGATTGCCGGTAAGCGAAGTGTGGCCGATACGGCGTGACCGGCGTAGCGTCCGATATTCATGCATCTCGTGCAGAAACTTCTATAGTTGTATTCCTCGATGCGCTTGTGTGTTCGAATCTCATTCTCCGCATCTCGAGATAAGGATAAAAGAAAATAAAAGATAAAAAAGGATGATCTTTAAAAAAATATTAAAATTTGATGTCTGTGTTTGAAATACGTGTAAAAATCTTGTTTTATTTTATTTGTTGCCTTTTGAAATGCGCAACGCAAAAAACGCGTGACATCCCCAATTTTGTTCTCATCTCGTACGTGATATAAGAAAAGAAATGTCGGACGTATCGTTTTCTTATATATGTATAATTGACTCGCTGCAGTCTCTATCTATTTGAAATAAAACCGATTTAATTATCGCTATCGGTTTCGTCAACGATTTACGCACGTGGCGCGTTTAAGCAACGTCTGATTATTTAAGCCGCTTGGCCTTTTATCATTTTATTTGCTAATCCAATGGTCCCCGCCACGTGCTCCCGGTACATCGTCTTCAGGAAGCACGGCGGGTGTGTTGAAATTACACGCGTAGCTTTTATAATCTTTTTGACATAAATGTTCCGCGGCGCCGCTAACATCTGCTTGTCAGCTGTTAATTGAGTCGAGCTCGAAGCCGTCAGATGAATAGAAGGTTCTTCGGACACGCGTGTAAGATTCTCTGTGACGCCGAAATAGATCGCGCAATTACAAAAGTCGCGGTGCATATTTAATATAGTAACTTCACTGGAAGCGCAATTTTACAAAATATTCTTGCAAGAAAATCTTAAGATAAACTCATTTGATTAAGTATATATAATTTTTTTGAAAAGATGACAATTGTATAAATTATTTCAAACATCATTGTCTGTATTAAATTTATTTCTGAAAGATACGTAAAAAGAAAAGGTTTGCTAAAAATATATAAAAATTTAGCTGGATATTTAAAAAATGAATTTAAAAATAAATTAGATCATTAAAATAATTATGAAGGATGTTTAAGCATGATGAGCAATGTTGCAAAAAGTTTTGATATTGCAGCAACCAGAATAAACGTCTCGCACAATTATTTTTATGGTCCAGCAAAATTATTTTCAGATCTGCATCAACTAAATTTTCAGCACTACAGCAAAATCGTTCTTTCTGTGTATACTTAACTCTTCTTTTCTCTGCACGACGCTACTCAATTATCCAATGCAGTTACCGGCAATAATCAACAATCGCAAACTGTCAGTTAAAATAGTTGCACGAAGAGGAAAGTATCGGCAATAATTCTAGGAGCAATGCGATCGTCCACGCACGGAAGTCGATATTTGTGCAATAATACATCGTTTTTCTCTGCCGGGCCAGATTGACGGTGTTGTTGTTTATCTGTCACCGACACGCGTTTCATTCCGTGTTAATTTAAATTAAAACCCATTACGAAATGCATCTGCATAAGCATTATGCGATGTCGCCACGTGATATTAATTTTTCATAGGCACATAGAATGAACTATCATGAGATAACGTAATGCGCTCGTAAATTTTTTTGACCATTCCGAGGAATTGCTTTATGCAAGAGGTAGTGCATCGAAAATAGAAAGAAATGTAGTAAATATCAATACTTTTTTTATAAGTTTGTATAAGAAGTATGATCTTGCGTTTGCGTTTTAGAATTTTAACCTAAATTGTTATTCTCTTTTTAAGTTCCTTTGAAATCAAGGGCTTCTAGAGGACAATTTATATTGCATTTTAACTCTAGCAGATGTCTTCTACCGCGCAAGTCGTCTAGTAGTAAAATAAAAAATGAATCATTACTCGTCTTCGAGCGATCCTTGACACGCGAAACTTAATTCCATGCGTCAACCGCTCGTTACCTTCTCCAAGATACATCTCGTGGAATAAAATATGGAACAGTGACGTTATGATAAAGAAATTAAAAATTAATTAAAATTAAGTACTCTTATTAAAAGAGTTTAGTCGCGAAATGTTTTTTCGATGGATACCTTAAAAACAACGCAAACACACTGCACTCAACAACTAATCAATCAACCAACAATAGAAAGATTATTATCAAAAGTCAGGTACTTATACGATGGAACTAGAAACAAAGATGTACATATATCATAATTACGATAGATTTTATCTCAACTTGAATTGCCGCGACGCATTGTAGGCAAGCTATTAAAAATGGTTGAAATCGTGACAACATAGACTGTAATAATAAAATAATAAAACAGTCGAGACGCTTAGCTAAAAGCGTTTTATTTCAAAGAACAAATATATTAAAATGAATATCGCGTAATTAATATATTAAAATTCTAAAATTACGGTTATTAACATACGAACCATGGCAAAAAATAAAAACGTCGGGAGAAAATTATTTAGATAATTTCGACAAATTTTAAAACTTTGTAAGAAGCGTATATCGCTGACATTATTTTTCTCTCAAAACACGTTTTAGAAAATGTCATGAGTAAAGAACGAATAACATTTTAGAAGTGGGCAAGAAAATTTTCTTCGTACTCTCCGTAACTATCGTAACGTGAGTATATGAAGACGTGACAGGATGTGACGTTACAAGGTCGGGCGACTCTTCGTGTATCTGCCGCCTCTCTCCCACCCTTACTATTCGTATTTCTCGCGAAATATCGCGTCAATTGACTGCAACTCTATCTGCTTAATTTATCTGTCATTCTAACCGGAGATATCTGCCCTGTCTACGAATTCTTTATTTATTCACATCAATTGTACTTTTTACTTTTTGCTAAGCTTGTTTCTTAAATCATCTCGACAGGCCGACTTTACAAATCTGTACAAGTATCATTCTAGAGAAATAAGAACTGAGTAACATGTACGTGATTTTCTTGAGACGTATACTAAAGTGGTATAGATACATTTTTATCGTGTTAATTCTCATTTTTCTAAAATGGCACCTTTCTTGGAATGATTTAAAAATAATTACTAGAAATAATCGGCTATTCGTTACTTTACATAACCAAAGTCTCTATTTCCTCTATAATCTACGAAAGTATTGTGGAATGTAAGAAGCATGGACGTAACTTATAAAACGCATGCAAAAGGGAGCGACTCGTCGTATTGTCGTTTTCGATTGAGCGGAAACAAACACTTTCGCGGTGGGAATCCTTTCGTGGACCCTTCGGCAGGGGAGATATGCAAAATAAGAAAAAAAAATGATCGTCGATGGTCACTTACCCTTCAGAGAGGATGTTATCATGGGGTCACCTGAAAACGATACAATTATAGTATTGCTATTGAACGTTATGATTGAAAATGAAAGAAATAAAAAAAATCTCTAGGCAAATTTCCGCCTTTCCTCCCCCTCCCCCCCTCTTTCTCTCTCTCTCTCTCTCTCTCTCTCTCTCTCTCTCTCTCTCTCTCTCTCTTTCATTCTATACGTGCATTACATACGACATATTATATACTCGCGCGTCGAAGATCACATGGCGTCCGCGGTGCAACGAATCGCATTCTCCGGAGGTGGAGGCGAAGTAAAACAAAGCCCAATAAAGCGAGGAGGGAAGAAGAGCGGACACAAAAGGGGCCCTTTCTTTCATGGAGATTGCACGTCCGCATCGCGGTACATACGAGCGCATAGCGCGTATGCACTGTCTCTCTCTCTCTCTCTATCTATCTATCTATCTCCATCTCTTTCTACGCGTATGCGTACAGCCTCCCACTTGCGCATTATGAGCCGAGAGATAGAGTATCTCTCGCGGCAGGAACATTTTCCCGGTTTCTTTTCTGCCGCCCGGTGATCCCTGACCCCGGGGCCCTGCCCACCCGGGCCCACGCGCCCGCGGCCACTTTCCTGCTCTCGGATTCTCCACGTCACACCGCACGGCGGATTCCGCCGACCCTAAGGTCGGTGATGCCCGCAGCACCCCGCTATTCCTTCTCGGAACATTATTTAAAACAGCGAATAGAAAATGCAGGCACCGACACGGCGACAGCCACGACGGTGTCGCGCCAAGCTGCACGCGCCGCGATTATTAGCCATTCGTGATTATTAATTATTCATTAATACACCGTTGGTCTGCGCCGACAGTCTTACGGTATGAGCATCAAGGGTAATTACAGCGAAGGATGAAGGATGAAAACGTTTGATGCAACCGCACGGCCAATAACGGGTACGTTATTTATCTAAAGCGTTCTTGTACTTGTCGCAGCTGTTAGATATTCTAAGATTCTAAGGGATTCATTAGATTTCTCATATCGCATCTATTATAATTGCATCTGCGATGGAATATTATTAAAAATATAATCGACAAGTTCAACCAATATAATCGAAAGTGTATACTCGATTTTCACACATTAGTTTAATTTTATTATAATAAGTTTTATACATTAGAGTCAAGACTTTTCGTTAATTTAATTAACATTTGCTCAATGGTAAATAATAGTTGAGCTACAGTTATCCAGAAATATTGCACAGCATGCTTTTATTTAATGCAGCTGTACGATTGTAATTACATAAGAAAATAACACAGAGAAAGAGCAGTTGTGCATATACGTATATATGTATGTATGTATATGTGTATGAAACAAATTTTTATTTTTCGCTCCAAGAACTCTTTAAACTTTAACTCATCGGTTTATTCCATCTAGGAATTAACGCAATAGGTGGCGACAGTTATTGTTGCATTATCATACTTATGGACGGCTAATTATTTATTTACCAAAACTAACATAACTTACGATATATTACATCAAGTAAACTTGTTCGCTAATACGTAAACATAAATATTATTTATAAAGATTTATTCGTTTAAAACATATTATGTAGATGTATGTTTCAGTTTTTGGACGGTTTATCGTGTTTTAATTATTCTTTTATTCAATTTTTTATTAATTGTTCCGGAGGATGTTAAACCCTTTTAAAAGCACAGTACAAAGTTTAGCAATGTGGAAGTATTCGAGCTATCCAATGCCTAGGGGTATTCAATGTCCAAGCAAGCGTCGCATGTGATTAATGTCGACAGTTTAAAGTTAATGCGCGATCGTCGCATTTCTGTTAATTAGTGCGTGTTTGCGATTAACTGTGTTTCGCGAGTGTTGTGCAATCAAGAAACTGATTGTGAGAGGAGGAGGAGGAGGTCAGGAGGCATCGGCGGAGCAACCGTAGGGTGAATACTTATTCTTTACTTTCACTTACTTTCTTATTTTTACTTACGGAGTTGTTTCGTGTCTCTCTCCAAAATATATAATTATTTTATTAAGTATAAATATTAAAAAAAAAAAATATGAAGAGAAAGGTATTACGCAAACCCTTAAAATGTAACACTAAAATTAAAAAAATATTTACATATTACATGTACGTATGTGTCAAAAAATATGTAGAAATCTATGGAGGAAAATTGTTTAAATTAGATATATTATTTATCCTTCTTTCTTCTTCTCAAATTTTGTTTTTGAGGAAAATAAAATTTGCACTTGTTATGGCCTCTAGAATTAAATCTAATAAATTGATACAAGAAAACAATATACCTAAAGATTGTTTTTCAATTTGATGTCACAAGCATGAATAAAATAGAAAATATTTTGCTATTATACATATAGCATAATTAGTAAGTTATTTCATAAAACATGTGCTAATGATTATTGATATCAAATATTATAACATGTCAATTAATTTTATCTGAATCTTTTATTGCCTATTAATATATTTATTTATAACTTGATTTATAAGAATAGTTAGGGTAAATTATGGTATGATCGCCATAGGAGAAGATGGCCAATGGCTATAATTTCTCCAATAATTGTTAAATAATGTGTTGTAATTATTTTCAAAGATAATCAATATTTACTATAGTTTATGTGCGTATTCGAAATAACTATTCGAAATAACATATTGTGGATATCATATCACGTTTTTACTTTTGAATGTCTACAAACATTTTTATGTGTTCATTAAAAATTGCCACAACGTCGAATAAATTACAGTTGAGCTGTCACAATTAACGTTAGATACATAACGAATGTAAATTGTAATGTGTGATTATATTTTATTTCTTTTTCTATTTTTTAAATGAATATTATGATTATCTTTCTTTCACAGTTTAGGTAAGATGGCCCAAAAGACGACACTAATTGATAATGCATGTGTTTATATATATTTTATAAAAAAGAAAACCTATTTAAATTTGATATATCATATATTTTTTAGTGCTGATAATGAGTTAAATAGATATTAACTTAAACATTATTTTTTATAATGAACATTCATTATTAAAAATGTTTAAAAATAAAATTAAACATCTGATAATATGTGGTAATAAAACTAAATATGTAAAATTATAAGTTTTTTATTATTTTATAAATGTTAAATTCATAAAATATGAATGGCCAACCATTCTATAATACTATTGCCATCTTTTCCCTAAAAGTTGTGAAAAATCATCAATGTTTATGTTTCAATATTTTGACAATATAAAATTTTTACTAAATATTTTCTCTTTAATATCGACAATATTACACGCTTTAAGCTTCAGTAAAGTAACATACCAAACGCTATTAAAAAATAATAAAAATAAAAATGTGTTTTTTGCATTTTAAGAACCTATGGCCATCATATTCGAGTTTACCCTATACGAGCCTTAATTCATGAATTGCATCTGTATTACTATTTTGATTGCATAATTCAGAAATTTAATAAAAAATTAATTTCAATTCTCTATATTAAAATTTTCGATTCTAATTTTATTTTTAACATAGTAATTAAATAATATATACGATATATAAACGCAAGCAAACTATAAATAAGAAACTTTGCGTTCCTTTTTAGGGAACTGGATTAAAAACCAGATATTAAATTATGAGAAACGATATTTGGGCGTATGATGTTAGATTTTCGTAAAGTAAACTGAGAGATTCGCATTGGGTAAAGGTTAAACAAAATTAAATGTTAATACGAGCATGATCTTCGTTTAGCTCGTCGATTTTTCCGCTCGCATACGGTATCACCGCGATATCCGAAGTGCGTTTCCGCGCTCAAGGACGTTTGTCCAAGGCGTTCCATCTCGCTGCAACGGATAATGCAACATTTCAGGATAACCAGCGGCCGCTGTTTATTTCTAACCGACGCAGGATACAAGTCGTCGTAGTAATCGCTTTCCTTCTCCTCCTCCGTTTTAGCCTCCTGACTCTTCTACTCCCGCCGCTTCCATCATTTCTCGCGACGTCGTTACGCCCCTCGTCGTCTTGTTCACCTCTCTTAGTCCGCCTCTTTTCCGCAAACCTTCGATTCAATCTTTTTCCATATAACAAGATAGAAACTAGAAACGGCTACAATGATCACAGAAAATCTAACAATTCTTCATCCACGCGTTATGGATGAGAAAAAAAACGACAAAATCACGCTCGTTGATAATCTAATGAGCAATCCGCAACTAATTTCATTCTGATTAGTGTTAACAGGAAGGAAGCCGATTACAACGATAATAATCTTTTTTATTGTTTGTTTTTATGTACCGGTTATTAGGAATAATCCACAAAAGCATATATGCTCGCGAATACGTTCCGGATATGTTCTAGGATAAGGTAACAATTTTTTTTTCAATTCAGATATTTCATCTTTTTTTAAACGGAATTAAGAGACAAAAATACATATATAATACATAACTCGAGGCCTGATAATGTTAGATTGTAAAATATAAGCAAAAAAGTTCGGAAAAACGTTTCTTCGATTATTTAATGTAATATGATGTGCGTCAAACATTTCGTACAATTATTTTTTCATAAAAAATCATTCTGAATCTTTTAAGTTTTATTACTGCAGCTTCTCTCTGTGCAGATTCGTAAATTATAATACGGACACATGCATTTTGACTCTACATCGGAACTGTTTTCAATGCTGATGGTAAATTCTTTTCTAAATTTCTTCTCATTTTTATATCGAAACTTTTTAGATAATCTTGAGGTACTTCTCTATTACTAACAATTAGACGAAATTTGCAATTAAAGTTTCTTTTACGAAATTAAAACTTCATGTTTTTACGGAGGCATGCATTGAATCTCATTAACTTATCAATTCCGGAAAAAAACATAGTTTTTGAAAATACGAATGCCTAACATACCGCAGAATAATTAATTGTGCAAAACAAAGTATCGCTCTTTCACTAATGAATTCTCTCCCCTTGCCGCGCATGTGTCCGCCCAATCCCTGTACCACGTACTCGTTGTCTATGTGCTAAGTACACGACAGCGGAGAAACAATAATAAGTCATACGTGCGGTTTGCGCGATGTAACGCTGCGCGAGAAGTTACCGTAATTGTGTTTCTGACTGTTAGATAGATTTACGTTACTCGAAGAAACGCGTTTCCTTCAATGTCGTCTCGCTAATCAAGTGATCACTATATAATTCATCGTTGCATTGGCGCGACTCCTCACGCGGTAGCACTTTTCACTCCGTTTAATATTCTTGACGGTAGCTGTCGTTAACTATATAATTAATCATTTATCTTTCAAACGCATCTGATTCTCAATATAACTAATTAGGAATCTAAAATTATAAAGAAAAAACAAAAGTGCAATTTTAAGATTTTGAAACATATTGTTTTAATAACAAAAGTCTCTCGTTCATTATTCTATATATACATTATTTATAACTCCATAAAAATGGAATTTAATGTTTTTTAGATTAAATCCTATTTCAGATTTAATAAATTGCAATGATTGTGTATAATTGAAATACATACAGAATTAATCGATAAATTTTTACTTAATTCAGTCATCGTCGTTTTTTAAAAAAGCGTATGCGTACGTAAAAGTGCAAAACAAAGCAATGATATATAATAAAATTTTTACGATAATCGCGTACATCGCGATCCGTTTGTATAATAGAGATTTACTCTCTCCGTGCGTCTCAAAACCGATCGGACAAGGCGCAATTTGAATAACAGAGTAATATAAAAGTATACGCGAAAGAACGACATGGCGAAAAGAATCCCCCGTCCATGGAAATCGCACACGATTAGATACAGTTTCCGTGTTACGTCGCGCCGCGTGATGGACGTTGCTGTTTATTTCGATATCGGGATTACCTCGAATTTTCATGAGAGAGAAAGGAAAAAAAAGCGCCGCAACGTTATCGCGCCCGTAGCGGCTATTTCCATTTGCAGTCGCTTTTCTCGGATAAACACGGCAGTCGTCTCGGTACATTCATGCATTCTCGAAAATTTCTCCGACGATAAACTCGGGCGAATAACGCAATCCTTACATAATTGTATTTCAAAACAGAAAGATTTGAAAGAGATTGTCGCATATAAGAGTATCCTATGCGGTAAGAAAATATTACTTTACAAAATTATAAAACTCGATTGTCCCAATCATTTAAGAGGCACCGTAAAATAATTTCATTAATATTTTTTATCCCTTTTGAAATTACACACATATCAAATATTCTGGCTTCCAGGCATCGATAAGTAGTTATCCGATCCTGAATCGAAAAAGATTAAACAGATCGTAAAAGACGAAAGAAATATTTCATATTGTAGTTCATTAGATAGGCGGTAAACGGATTAATAAATATTTATATGAAACCGTCATGAATAAATAATGCACTTACGTATATATATCTGTGTATATAAATATACGAAAAGTGCGAACGCCGCATGACGGGAAACGCTAACAAAGGAGTATATGTATAATTACAGTCCGTACGTGCAATTTTAATGATGTCATTGGAATGCGTCATCTCTACAAAGAATTACATTATAACACAGTTATTCATAGCTAAGATTCTGTTCCGTTGACCATCAAACTTTACGCTACAGTTTATTAATTTCCTGTTTCTCTCGATTTATATTACAACTTGAGATTTTTGAAACTAAACATTTAATTGAAACAAATATCCGTAACAGTAACACACATTTAATTTCCATAGAAATGGAAGCTATTCAATATAGTTTTTAATGCAAAAATAATAAATCGGAGAAGAAACAGTAATAATTTAACGATAAATAAATTGAATCTACTGTATCTCGAGGTAGGAGCTATAAGGCTCCTGAAAATATTTGCTTCGCTGAGTCTGTGCCTCAATAAGTCAATTTATTTCTCTAATATATCTTTTGGTTAAACAAATCCGCAATGCGAGACGGTACAGCCGTTTGGATGGAAGCAACAGATTCCCATGAATAATTCAGCGGACTATTTACCGATGGTTGCGTGGGCAACTTCTCTTCCTCCTTGCCTTTCTGCGAGAGTTTTCGTGGAGTGGCAAATCCCTTTCATCGCGAAACGCGTTACGCAAACGTGTGTCCGGAAAAATTACGTTCGGCGTGTTCGCCATTCCGACGCCGGCGTCATGCGACGACGGAAACGTTGTCTAATTCGCGAATCTGTCAGTTACGATTTATTAACGAAGATGTAAAAGGCTCGCAAAGGTGTTTTAACACCAAAGCAGATTTTTTTCATTTTAATACAATTTTTCTACGATTTTATTTTAAGCAGCAAAGTTTTACTGCCTACTTTATTGTCGCAAAGTATAATTGCGACTGTATAAATATTGTTGCATTATTGCTTTTTTCGTGCGTTTATTACAAAAGTTAATTGACAGACTTCACACGTGCACGTCTTATGTCGCGTGATACGTTTTCCCCGCTTGCAGCTATAAGGCTTTCATTATTATAATCGCTTGCTATCGCGTTTAGAAAATTGGATCATCTTGATCTTGAGTAACACCATCGGTAGGAAGTCGGTATAAGAATGCAATGTCGCGAAGTGTCGGTAGAAGTAACGAGTAAATATTATTTTCAATTAAGTCCCACTCACTGTGGCAATATAGAATGCCACAGAATCTTTTTCATCGCTTTTATCATTCTTCATGTTATTCATCAAGAGATGTTATTATGAAGCACGCAGCGAAGAAACGCGAACCTCTTGGGTATAACGTAGCCAAAGTTCATAAGAGGATATGGTATAATTGAGATGCTATTTAGCGTCGAGCGGACCAACTCGAAACGATGAGGTACATTAATTTTTTTTTTATAAGATCGATCCATTTGGTGATTGATATCGCGTGACGTTCAATCGGAGTACTTACATAATTTCACGTCCGGGAAATTCTCCCCGGAGAAGAGGGACAATTTGGAATACCCAAGAGAAGAAAATGAGAAAGGAGAAAATTTCCGAGAAAGAAATACGATCAAATCAGTATATCAAATCAGTGATTCATAACAAGATATAATCGTTAACAGAAGCCACGTTTGTTCAAGGTATAATTAAGTGGTAAACTGTTGTAAGGTTTGCGCATTAATTTACACAAAATTGCAGTGGTTTTTTTTTAAATTCATTACGAAATGAATTGATATCGTCAAAATTGAATTGCGAATTGGATACCTGATCCCTCATAAGGAATGGTTCTCCTGACGCCGCCCTGTCCTTTAATAGGATGAAGGTGCTGCTGTTGGTCCAGAGGCGGTGGTTGGGCGGTTTGCAGCTGCAGATGATGCTGCTGCTGCTGCTGGGAGGATGAATAGTGGGTGGAAGCATTTGTCGCGACGGAGGCGCTTTCCGGTAGCTGCTGATACTGGCTACTCTGATACTGACGGGGATGATGCGGATGATGATGGTGAGGGTGCGGATGCGAATACGGCGTGCACCAGGTGTAGCATTGCTGCCAAGAGGTGGCCGCATCCGCACCGGTCAACCCCTCGCCATCCTCGTTCCCCATTCGCGTCCAACCGCAGGAATCCATTCTGGATTCGATCGTAGCTTTTCTTTTCTTATCGGATGTGCTGTATGATATATATATTGGGTCTGAATAGTTTTCGCACAATCACTTGCTATTCAAAACAGAATTGACACCATGCCTGACTTCGACTTGCGCTCAATAGTTCGCTATTGTTTCGTCAAACTCTATTAAATCAATATCCGTTAATTACGATGCTCGTCATTTACACACTTTCCGAAATTATGGAATTTTTTTTTGTTGATTGAATCAAGTATATCTACCTCTTTTATTTATTTGTCCAGTTTTGCACTGACGTTGCAAAAGTTAATTTTCAGTGAGTTCACATTATAAAATAATTCGTTCATGATTTTATAACAGCGATTTAATTCGTTATGCCGATTCCGAAGTCTCGTTACGATGCATTTATAATGTTTTAAAGTTCATCAGTCAGAAATCAGCGAATGCATTGTATTTGGTTTGTTTATTATTTTGCATTTTACAGATTATCACTGGAATTTTTGTTGAATCCTATAGACAATGCACAGAAATTTATGGGCCGAAAAAATTCTTTCGTGTAAATAGTCATACAAATGTACTCTCCGTAATATTTCATCCGATTTCGCGAACAATAGCAAAATATAAACATATTTGAATGAATTAAATAGTTATCTTTAAAAAATTTCTCGTCCATTTGATACAATATATCAAAAAAGCTAGGAGAGCAAAATTTTATATTTGCATAGTTTTTTCTCGTTTACAGCTCAAAAAAATTTGTTCACTAGTCAACATTTTTTAGTATTCTGTTTATTAATTTCGGAAAGAAAGGCAGGAAGGAAGGAAAAACGAAAGGAAGAAAAATAAACAACGTAAGAATAATTAATTAATTAGTGAAATATTATCTTTGTTTTTAAATTAGACGTGTTTACATTGTATTATATAAATAATAATATCTAAGAAATGTGATAATGCGAAATTTAGAAAATTGATTAGCACTCGAAACATATAAAGCGAAAGTTTGAAAGTATTTCATGTCGATCGCTAATCTCTTTCTTTTTTAATATGCATATGATAGTAGTTGAAAAGTTACATCACAGTGATGAAGCAAGCGAGGTAAAGCATATCAAACATACATATCGTTGATTTATTTTATGTCAACGAAGTCTATAAAAATTATGAACATTAGTTATTAAGGACACCCCGTAACACTGTATCACGTGAAATCATATGAGTCTTATATTCATATTTCGCATACATTTCACATCTCGTGTTAAAAGGAAAAAGAAAAACTGTATCTTCAAGATGAGGAAATGAAAGCATTTATTGTGCTTCGGAACTTTTGTGCTATTGCGTGATTGAATACGAAGAAATCGGATGTATTACGGGCGAGTGCGACTATGAGTAAGTAAAATCACAGAAAATCATGATAACGAGAGAGCAAGAGTTACGTTCCGCCGTAACTGTCGATTATCTCCACGAAAATTAAGAGAAGCTTCCGCTGCGACCGATCTCGTTCGATGATCCGCAAGCGCGGTTTAAAATCGTCGCGTCTTCAAATTATCGAAATCCATCGATCGTCACTCTCGCATCACAGACCGAATCAGCGAGATCGCAATCACGATCTCGGGGAGCCAGAGGTAAACGCACCATACTGCCGTGGCGCATCCTCTCGGTGTGAATCGACGGATTTACGGGCGCGGACGTATTCGATCGGTTTCGAGGACTCGGTTCACGAGGATCGTCGATGCAATTTCGTGCGCACGTAACCCGAAGAGACTCGGCGATGACTGAGACGAGCGGAAGCTTCTCCTCCGCCTCGAAACGAAAGAGGGTTGAGGGCACGAGGCGCGCCGGCAGCCGCTGTCGGGGGATGTGCCCGGGTCCACGTGCATCGGCAGGCACGTTTCTCAGTCACGTGTTCGCCCACAACCCCCCCCCCCCCGCTCGGCCGTTTATTTCTGGAAACACTCCGGTATTAATTCCGAGCCGGCAAATGAATACAGGTGAACGTTAAACGTACCAGGAATAGGAGCTCGTTTTATTCTTCGGCACTGGTTCTCGAAATCACAATCGCGACAGACGCGACAATGTCTCTTTTAATAGTCAAATACGTTTTTTTTTTTTTTTTTTCTAGATATTTTGAAACCCACAGATTATACGTAATAATATTAAGCAAGAAGAATTTTCAGAGATAACTTCGTCACACAATTCTGCCGCGGTCATTGATAGGCGATGCAACGGAAGTAGACGTCATCGGATTGCTCACATACGTACACAGAAAATGTGTTCGCATACTTCCATTTATGTAAAAGTCTGCAACGCGCAACCATAACATTGCGTAACGTATCGGTGTACTGATAATCCACGCATGAGATTACTTTGATACATTGGCATTTTATCGCCGGACACGTTGAGTTGTCGCAGGTCAGGTCATTTCAGGTCAATGTACTCGTAAGTTCGTCCATGCACACATACGCTGTCCCCTCGGAATTTCTCCCGCTTCCGTAACCTCTCCTTATTCTTTTCACCTGACATTGCATTTGCATCGCGCGCGCACTAGCGTCGGGCCAACTCATAGATAAGTATCGTACGCGCATTCAGCGGTCATTAATAAACATCGAGTAGAATACAGGGTACGCGCAAATGCGTATGTATCGAGTTCCAACGATGATTCTCGATCAATTCGGAATCGTCGTCAGCATGCTCTGAGTTATGAGCAATTAACGCAAAATGTTTTCTCTTATAATTAATTCACTCTCCTGCATGAATAGAATCTCAACTTAAAGATGTTACTGAATTTTCACTTAGGTGTTAATTCAAGTGTAGTATAGTTTTTTTTTTAATTAAAATTTTGATAATTTAAAATAATATTTAGTAAAAACTTTTATAATGAAATAGTATTAGTTCAGTTATTCTAATAACTCGCTATGAAATGGAAGTTTTAAAAAATTCTTGATTGCGCGAGTAAATTTTGATACAAAGTTAGTATTAACGGCAGAAAAATATGAATACCATTCTTAATTTATTATGATTAGTACTCTCTAAATTTCTTAGAGTGAAATATTATAATGAGATATTATAATAGTAGTACCAAAGATTAAAGGTAAGGTTTTTTCGTGACAATAAAATTGATCGAATCGGAGATTCATAATTTTTATCGGAAATTTATAATTCATTTATATCAACTTTTATTAAACGTGGCGTGCATTGTCTTTATTTATTTCTCTCTTCGAAGATCTTGAAATCCCTACAATGAGCTCTGTCGGCTCCATTCGAATTCAGCGTTAAATACGCGGTGTTTATTACGAGCTGTCTGAACCGTTAGGTTAACGAGTATTCTTCTTCTCTTCCACAACAAACTCGATCCATCAACTGCAGCAAGCGCCGAGCTACCTATGGACGTCGCGCGCACATCCCTTTGTATTTTACGGTCGAGCGACGATCGTATCCCGGCAGACGTTGATGCTTAGACTCGGTGATCGGCGTGGGCCGACTCCGACTCTGTCGTGCGTGATGCCGCATTTGTTTCTTCTCCGATCGATGATTGAGGCGGATGAGTCCGGAGTGGGCCATCGCCTGCCGTGCGACAGATAAAAGCCACCCTCGGCCATCCTATGCGGACGGAACGATTAAAATATAAATTGATCTGGAGATTCCCTATAAGAGAGAGAGAGAGAAAGGCCCGTCCGACTCTACCACGCATGAGGTAATTCTCTTCTTGTCGCTTCTTCGCGCCGAACAATTCGCCTTTGCATCGCAACTTATCTCGCGTACTCAAACAGAAACTTAGATTCGGTTGTTAGATCTTACAGAAGAATTAGTAGATGCATGGTTGTGAACGCGACAGGAAACTTTCCTAATTTAAAGTCCATCGCAGAGTGAGATTAAGAGTAATTCTTTAAAAAAGTTGACACACATACAAATATACGTATACACATATACGAGGATCGACATTGCAAAAATTGTAATAGTGCACGGGGAGAATTTTCTCTTAAAATTTACCTTCAAAATCTGGTAATTGTAGGATAATGTGTTAACTCGAGGAATTTTACTATACTTTTTAGTAAAATTTACTAAAAGTATAGTTTTACTAAAGAGTATGGTAAAATTCCTCGAGGTCGCACATCCTACGATTACCAGATTTCGAGGGTGAACTTTAAGAGAAAATTCTCTCCGTGTGCGACAAGATTTTCGCCCGTTATTTTACAATGTAATAATTGCGCAACACCATATCTAAATTGCAACTAATAGTTATGGAGCGTAGGTACCTGCCACCCTCACCCCCTTCGCGCGTTTACCCCATACTTAACGATCCCCAACTAGTTGTCGCGCCACCCGCGAAGCCACCCTCAGCAGCAGAAATTCCCGTCGCGATAGCTACCCGCTCACGTGTTGCGCCACGTGAATCGCGCTGCATCTAATAAGAACGCACGTGGGCGACCGTTTCCGATCCTCCATGCGCTACATCATCCCGGGTATCTTTGTGTTATTGGAGGTCACGTTTCATTTATATCGCGTTTCCAATTTTCAAAAGGCAGGATTGTTTCCGTGAAAGAGAAAAAATCGACCCCCCCCCCCAGAGAAAAGGGGAGAGAAAAAGGAGGGAGGATCTTGCCGCAAAGTTCCGAGCGCGAAAGCGCGCGGCAATCTCGGCGCGGACGCGCCTGGAAGCATCCGCGTCCGGCTCGACAATACCGAAGGTCGCGTCGTATCGCAAGCGTAACGTGATAATTGCCCTTTTAATCGACACGTGGAAACGACTACTTCTCACGATAAATGCAAACGCGATAAAGAATGTTACATTAAAAAAGATCGATCGAATTTATCAGACAAACTCACAAAAACAAAAAAACAAGAAATACAGTAATTGTTACGAGTCCAAAAAAATGGCATAAAAAATAGTTATTCCCGAGATTAGGATTATCCGTGATTAATTATCAAGATCATCTCTCGTTCGTTGGCACGATTCACGTTGACGTGCTTGTCGGACGAATTTTCATCGGGCGTATCCACCCAGTCCGCACCTCGCGGTTAATCTTTCCATCTGACGTGCGGTTAAGAAGAAGAAAAAAAAAAGAAAGAAAATTTCCGTTCGCACGCACGGCAATATAGATAGAGATGTGCGAACAAAGCTCGCGCGCGGTTCGAGCGTGAAAAACAGATTTCTAGTTCCGCGAAGCGTTAAAGGCTGGGAGACTGACGATCTTATGTATACGCCGTACCAAACGAATCGTGAAGCTGCGCGCGCGCGCGCGCCTTTCGCTTCCGGTTCACCGATCTCTCCACATTCGTTAAGCCACCTTCTTGGTCCCCCGGACCGGCGTCGAGCCCGACATTTATGCGGCCGAGAGGCACTTTCGCTCGGCCGCGTCCCGAGCCCACTCGGCTCGCCTCTCGATATTATGGATTCATCCTTACGGCGATAATAATAACAACGTCGTAAGAGGCGCGCGATGATTACGCTCTGAATCTTCGCGCGCGCGCCGTCTCGCTGATATTAATGAGCATCGAACCCTCTCCAAGAATTTTCCCCCAATTTCTGAAAGAAGAGAAAGCGCGGGTCGCGACGTTCGTACGGATAATTATACTTCATTATCGCGTTTATTAATATCGCTGCCGCGAGATTCTTCCTGTGTCCGCTAATTCTCGCAAGGTTCGCGCAACACTTTTCGGGAGTCTTGGAGATCGCTTATGATTCCCGCGAGGATGTGATAATATCTTTTTTTTCTCTCTCTCTCTCCCTCTCTCTTTCTGGAAACTGCTGTGTTCCAATACGGTCGTTATGATTTTGTCGCAAAAAATCCGTCCAGGAAGTGACGGTACGATTATGGTAAAGATTTTTGCCTGTCCACGGGCGACACATTCGTTATTCGTGATCTCCGCTCCGAAACGGTGTTTACAAAGTCTACGGTAATCAGAAATTCATGGCTTCCTCCTTTTCATTCATAGGCAGCGCAATCATTTTCCCTCGCGGAGCTGATTATTCAGTAAGTTCTCCTTGACCGTCCCGATTGTTCCCCCGTGCACACTCTCGCGTGCCGCAAGGTCGAAAATGCTAACAATGGGCACACGTTAACGGCGTGCACTTATCCACGTGCGCCGTGAGATAGTAAATATATTTCGTATACACTTGGTAAATTAAATATCTGTCACTCTTGTCACAGTTTCGCGTACCTGCGTATCTCGCGCGCGCGCGCGGGCGGCACGGCCACTTACGAGCATTTATTGTAATTACTATATCTCCGGGACGTACTTGAAGAGCGCACGCTCAATTTACTTTTCTAATCGTTGTATCTATATCGGATATGTATGTTACACTTTTGCTCACTCAAAACTCTCGAAACGAAATTTCAATAAATGATATCACAAGAGCGACAACTGTACGAGCAGCGCGCAGATACGATAAAACTTTTGTTAGAACTAGTTTCCATCGCTATTGAGCACATAACATTGATACACCGGCAGTAATCATCATTTGCACGGGAACGTGCATGCGTGTGTGTGTGTGTGTGTGTGTCGCGTGTGACAAACGTGCGGCATACAGCACACCGACGGTCAGCAGCGCTCGTGTGTGCGATTCGTATGTCCGGTGCCCTTGCACGCGCAGGTGAATGCTTGGGGAACGCATATATGTATATCGTCTCTCTCTCTGGCAATTTATAGATAATTTCCTGTCATTTTTCTTCTTATCCACCTCGACGTCCGCTGAGAAAGACCATTGTCACGACCTCTCGTTGCTGCATGCATCCGTCAGTTGTCCCTCGCGGTGTCCGAATGCGTAAAATTTTTATTTGTATTATTCTTATCGGCTATTTAAATATCCATTATCGAAACGAGTAGATGAAGTTGCAGGATAGAGCTATCAGACTCGGGCATTGTCGATTTCTACGTTATCGTTGCGAGCTTGGTCAATGACGAACTTTTGGCGAAACCAATTCCCTTGAAATAGTACCAGATGCCAGCAGAGTTCATACGTGATACGTGCTGCACTCTACAGGAACTCACTCTAACGCGACTTACCGAAGGCTCTCCGTCACTCATTTCTAATCAAAATTTAATTTTTTTACGTCAACTCGAACGAAATTGTTTAACAAATCTGTTAAAAATTATTTAATATAGATCTATAAACGAAATAGTGATTTTTATATACTTTTTTTTTTTCATACAAAAATTCTTGGAATTGGCTTTCATTTTTTAACGAACATTTCGATCAAGAGCAATTTAAAAACTTTGGAATATATTAAAAAATATATTGTAAAATTACATAATTTTTTCTTGTAGGATAAAGCTGTATTCAACGATTATTTTACTTTGACCTCTTTTAGTGTCAAATTATGTTGGGAAAAAAAGAAATAATTAAAAAATATAATGTGTAAAGTTTTTGTTAAGAAAGAAAATTGTTTTAAATTTCACAATTAAACAAGTGAAAAAACCATGATAACTACATAAATAGTAACACAACAAATATCAGTAAATATAAGTTTAAAGCATATTTTCCTTTTTGTCAAAATGTCAAATAACGTATAAATCATGATTGATAAGTTTACTATAAACACTTTAGAAATCAGTCGATTCTTAATAAGCTTTGATCGCATTTGCAATATAAATAAGTCTAATAAAGAACATATAAATTATATCTACCATTCCTAACTGCAACACCATCGATAAGGTGATAACTCACGTCGATTTTATGATAAGACAGGCATGCCTGTCGTTATCATATTATATCGTGTAATAAAAGAATTGATTGGTAATTTAAACCTGTGTGTCCAAACTGTACAAAAATATTTGTAAAATCCATAAAAATATATATGTATGTGAATAAGTTTTAATGCCGTTTAAATTTACAAAATACTATGTTTCTAAAATAAGATACGTATTTGTTGTGTCCATTATATTTTGCGTGATGCATCGACTCTGATTAGTGAAAAAATAATAATATATATAGTCAATAGTATATCGCTTTAATCAGGAGATTTTAGTAACCGGAAGAGAACTACATTTACAAAGGTATAAGAAAAGCATTCCGAGCTGTCACAGCACACAAATGTCTGACATGCTACTCTGGTATCATTTTGCGCTGTTTTATTTCTATTCGAGATAGGGGTAGAAAAAGAGCAAAGGAAGAAGAGAATGAAGGAATGCTCGTTGCAAATAAACATTTTGGTCTAAAATATATTTTTTCTGTAATATTGGCTTTATGCTAATTGAGATTCATTCTAAATGTGATTAAATAATAAAGTGTTGTAAAATATGATTGAAAAACCATTTTTTTATTTTTGGGGGATTTTAAAAGTTTAATAAACGCAAATTCAAGAATAGTATTTAGTAATTAAATAGTAATAATTTAGAATCACATAAAAATAATTGAAACTGTAGAAATAATTCATTTGCTACCATTCGAATGCATAATATATGATTTATGTCAATGGCTTTTCTCGCTTACCAGACTGGCAATGTAAATGTTGATTTAAGTGCGCCATTTGTTAATGAATTCGAAACATTTTAGTCATTAAGCACATATATCCGATTCGATCGTTTCTATTCACCTCAAGTTTCATCGTCGTATGATTTGATTGTAAGTCCGATTACAAATCCGCGCCAGATAGGCAGGAACGAAGTTCAAGGGAAACCGGTAAAGAGCATATGGCAAATGCAGAATAATTCAAATTTGCGATTTTTTTCTTGAAAGCGAGAATGTTTTTATTACTATAATAATATTTCAGAATATTTTTACATATTTTGTATTTTATTTTAGTATCTACTACAACGCGCACACACGCATAATATATTAGTAATACATTTATTACGTCTTTTTGGTTTTAACACTTTAGAGATTATAACGTGAGTGGGATTATAGAGTGAGCGATTTCGATATTTTCGATAAAAAAGTCGAAAGAAAAACAACGACGCTATGATCATCATCACGAAAATGACGATCATTTCCCTTGGATACCGTTTCGTCGAAATCAATTAAAATTTTGCGTGCCAATTTAGAATTACTAGTAAGAAAAATGCAGGCAATTTGAAACAATTTCGAGTTAAATATATAATATTTCATTGTGCCGTTTATATCTGATGGATTGTGATACGCATTCTCGGAAAGGAACTATAATTAAATACATTCCTGTTACATTCTTCGCAATGCAGGTTATTAAGTTCACATTACAATCCTCCTGTACAAATTCTCTCGGCAAAATTAATATTAAATTATAATCTTAGAAGTGTGGGTTCTGGCCCAATAAAATTAATATTTATGCCAATATAATAACAATTTTTCGCCTGTGTTTTTGATGAGTAATAGTACCGATAATAAGACTTATCAAGATGACGCAATTATCCATACAAGACGTAATAAAGAATATTTGCTAAAATTAGTAGACATGCCTACTAGACGAACTCCAAAGGTCGAGGCCCTGGTTGTAAACGCTATACGTAGACTGCAGGATGTGCAAGGTTCAACATCACGGGAAATTAGTAACTATATTTCCCAGGAGTACGATATTCCTAGCGAGGAGACCAGACGGCAGGTCCAGTTCGCATTACGACGTGGATTATCTTATGGGATTCTTAAACGTTCAAGAGGGTATGAATTTTGCCGCAAATTCCCATTAATTATCTATAATTAAACGATTCCGAGAATTTAATTTCTCGTTTTTCGTGTTTAAAGCCCGCGCGGCTGGCATTTCGTTAATATTCGGTTAAATCGGAGCGCGGTGGCACTCAACTTTTTATTCGAACGGAAGTTTATTTTTGAAGTAACGTTTTGATTTCTCGAGAGAAATAACGATAAAGGCCCCGAGCACTCGCGTAACATATCGGACATATTTACGATGTTGTGTTTTTTGCACTACGAAAAACTCGCTTATCAAAATGCCAGTGATAAAGCCGGTGGGTCAAAAATAAAGCGCAATAGATTAAGACACGATTATGAGGGCGATACGCGTGACCCACTTTGTAAAAAAATATTTTGATCACGTCGCACACACAAATGTTTCTCACTTGATCAAATAACCGTTGTGTCACACCCCGCGTAATTGATGTAACGTTAACGTAACATCAAGCGTTGATAAAGATACTTAATTCAGTCATTAAAAGACTTTAAGTTTGACCTCGAAAACGCTGAGTATATCTATTTAAGAAGAAGAGAATTCTCTTCGGCGTGTAAACTATTCCCCGGTACGTGCGTATGCTAATCTTTTACGATGAAAGTTCGAGGACGTGTTGAATGCGAAGGCGATTGTAGTAATTTATCATAATTTATGCTGGATAGCGATTATTATGTGGTACTAAAACATTTCTACTGGGATTCCTCTCAGAGGATACTATTCGTGCAATCACGACTCCCTCGGTCCGCTCTCGTTAGAGAGTGGCACGGGCGACGGGGTGACGGAACCATGTCCATCTCAACCTTGGCGATTCGGCGTACGTAAGAGGAGATTACAGAAACGTAGAAGAAGGCTAGCACAGCGAAGAAGAAGGGAACGAGAGCGGAGAGAGCGACAGCGAAAGGAACGAGGGCGAAGGAGAGGGAGGGGACGTCGCCGATCACGCGGAAGATCACGCGCCGGGAGAAGGAGGGGCAGACGTCCCTCTCGAAGACGTCGAAGCAGGCGAAGACGGACCAGAAGAAGAAGAAGAAGAGGAAGAGGAAGCAGAAGAGCAGGAGGAAGAGCCAGAACACGCGCTGATCCCGGCGCGATGGAAATGGAGGCGATGAGCCTGGCGAATCCGGAGCCGGTGAGAAGTGACGGCGACAGGAAAGACGAGGATCCTCAGAAGAGCGAAACTTCTGCATCCGAGCACTCGGTGGGGCAGCGTTCGCAGAGCTCTGCTCAAAATTCTCAAAATACGTGCAATGATGAAAATACTACAAATGAATAATTTTTTTTAATTTTTTTTTTTTTTTTTTAAATAAGAGAAGTAGTATGTGCATAGATTACGGTAAGAGAATTGTTCGACACAGAGGCAGCAAAATCGAATTTTACAGATATACAATTTCATTGCTCAGATGTCCAAACCTCTACACAAATTTCGAAGGATCTATTTTATTTATATGTCTCTCTTTTATTGTCATTTTGTATACGTTATATTAATTACTACAATTGTCTTCCCATACGTGAGTTCTTAATTCCTCGTTCGTACCGTAAAACCGCGATGGGGGAAGGGGAGGGGGGAAGAAACGCGAGATTAATCGAAACTGTCCGTCGTCACCCGGCGTGAAACCCGAGCCTCCTGAGAAAGCAGCAGCGCGGGGACCCGTCGCGTCCATCGACAGCCCTGAACGCGGCCTTGCCGGCTAATGATAGTCGCGCTAATGACGAGTCCGCACACGCATGTATGCGCGCACCGCGTGACTATTTCGCCTAGCAACTCTAGGACTAGACGCAAGACGACAACGACGCCGCCGCCGCCGCCGCCACGGTGTTTTGCACCCGCCAGCTGTGAATGATAAGTGCATGCGTGCGCGCGGCGCGTATGCAAATTACGTTTCCAGAACAAGCCGGCGAGATATTTGAGGGACGGGTTCTTTCGACAGGCTGCAAATTGCATCTCCGCTTTCCCGGATAACCGAATCTTCGCTTATAGACAATCGATTTCATAAAATTATCCCGCGGAAGATCGGCATATCCTATAATTTTCAGCCAATAATTTAGAATTCAATCCCTGTGACGTCAACAGCCCATGTGTTCTATCAAATTGAATATCGATTCTACATATTTACGCTTTGCACATTCACCGAATTTAATTTGAATCATCATTTACGGGAACTCGCACGGAATTATCTCGGGTGGGATTATTGAACGCCGATATTATCATCGATCGAACATTATTATTATCGATTCATTATACATGCTTCGCCTCAGAGGAGAAACATGCATTTAGATATAAGGTATCTTCGTTTCAAACGGAAGATGATTGAAAGGCAATCGATTGTAATCGTGTGGAAGGTCCTCTACATTTTGTTTACACGCATATCGGACGCCGGTAATAATTATGCAAGATTAATTTGATAAAGCAATCTTTATCCGTGGTCGGTTGCGTATTTACGTTGAATTTCAACGCGGAAGATATTTCCCTACATTTCGATACCAGAGGCTACGTATTTGTGCGATTTGTACATAATTTATTGTAACTTTTTCTTCATATATCATTGACTAACTGGCCATAACGGACGGCGGGTGATTAATACGGAGAATAATAATTTTTACGCCGATCGACGGCACCATTAATAAACGGTTTTGCATTCGGATTAGCTCAACTGTTGATTGCTTATCTATCGGTGGAAAGCTAGATATGCTTTAGAAGAGTTATTATTATAGCTTCGAACGAACGGCGACGTTAAATCATTGTCGCTGTTCGAGCTTGTCGCTCTTCTACACGCCGCGTACGCAAATATAGAGAAAATAGCTCGCGCCAGCGATCTCCCGGAAAATAGGTCTACGAAAGACCGAACGTATTATATACAATGATATGTATCCCGTTGGTAAAATAATGATTAAGTGATACATAACCGGGGCGATTTATCGCAAGACTAATTATACGTTGTCGCCATCGTTGTCGTGTCGAACGCTAATTAAACATTTACACTTGTGCTTCGACAAGTGTCTGGCGTGAGTAGAGGTGGGGCCCGAAAAACCGGTATAATTTCAGTTCAATCTTCGATGTTATACAGAACGATAAGAATGGTAAACAAGACACTTCGGTACTTTTTACCGCGGCATCGGGGGATCGAACTAATTGGCTCGGATCGGACCGGCGAATGGTGTTGCCCGCCGGCGAAAACACCATTCGTCTACATTGCAAATCTAATAGCGGAGAGAGGATCGTCCCTTCGTTTTTCCACATAGAGAAACGCAGAGGGAAACGCGGACGGAGAGACGTGGGAAAAAGAGAGAAAGAGAGACAGGCCGACGTCGTTTCGCCGCGAAACCGAAAATACTCATGTCGGCCGGTATGTTGAAACCTGGCATAAGTTCTGGCGGGTTGCCAGAAAAGCGGTACCCGCTTGGAGGCCACGCCAGGCCACGAGCGATCGTTCTCGACAGCCCGAATCTCTAACCAGAGGTAAAGGATGATCATTTCAGGAAAAAAAAATCGATCCGGGGGCGAACGATCGATAACGAGGATGTTAATTGTTTTTTTTTTTTTTACTAACTTTTGTTCTTATAAAATAAAGTGGATTTAATCCGACAAAAATGTCTCGCAACAATCTCTCCTTATCGCTTACTTAAAATTAACATCTTTAACGCGCGCAAGTTTACTTGTTATGGAGAAGCACTCTGAGACTTATCTAAATTAATACCCGTTGAAACTGGAACACTTACTTCACGTTCTCTACCGTTGATAAGTTTATTGCTCCTCGTGCAACTTCCTAGCGAGATAAATCGCGGCTAACTCGCGTAAGTCGTGGAAGTTTATCGTTCGCTATGAATTGGGAAATTCCTGTTAGGCGACCTTACGGTTGATACGTACGAATACGAAGAATAACTTTTTTCCGCGCTCTTTTATACTCTGTAACCATTAGAAAAATTTTCGCGGATGAGTACCGCGACGAGAAACGAGCGAGAAACATGTGCTAACGAGCGAAATCGCACGGTGCTAAATACTTCTCGAGACTCGCAGATATCGCGAGGGACCTTGAAGTTAGAAGATGCACAAGGCTCGACAAATAATCTCTCCAATTGGCCTGTAGGTAATAATAGTGAAACATAAGAAATAACTTCGGCAATAATTGTTTGAGCGTTATATAACAACATTATTACCGTTCTGTCTTGGAAAAAAATTGATGGATTTGGAAGATGAACGAAACAGGAAATAATTTCCGCGATACTGAATTCATAATGTTTGAAATCACGACAAAGAGTAGCGATAGCGATAAACGAATGATGGTTTTATCTAGCCTATAATAGAAATTCATTGCACGCACAACATTGCGCTTTAATTCTTTTTAAAGGATCAAATTAATTTTATCAGCACAAAAATAAGTAAAATATGGAAAAGTACATTCTTTCAGTTAATTATAACGATGAAGAGATTTGGCATTCATATCTCAGTAAAATAAATTTCTGTGTCTGCTTTTTTTTTATGATACGCAAAGAAATTGTCGATAGGAAACGAAGTAATTAACCTTTACCTTGATCTCCGTACATTTGAACGATTTAAACGGCATCGAAAACTAACTGCCGACGAAATGGCAGATGTTGAAGCCAACTTGGAACGGCCGGGCAGCATCTGGTGCACCATAAAGTTGGCACTATTATAATTAATATTATTACATTGTCCGAAGAACGATTGTGGGAGGTACACGCGTCGCGAGCCAATTGTTCCTTATTCTATCTTCTATCATATTAATAAATGACTCTCGCGCCGCACGGCCGACCAGCTTCGTCCAAGCGCAATATATCTAAACAACAGATCTCGTACGCCAAAGGTGTTATCAGATAACTTTTAGCATACTTTTAGTAGATTATTTAATAATTATTTTTAAAAAAGCATTTATCTAGAATACAGTAAACGGAAATTTTTACGTACGAGTAAAGTATATATTAATAATAATTATCGAGGAATCGAAACGAACAATTAATCGCAATCGTGGTTGACATAAAACATAAATTAAATATTAGATCACGCGGATTATTTCCTCAGCTGCGTCACACGCGAAGCATAGCTCGACTGTGCTGAGCCATGTTCAAGTTGCCGGTACTCTTTTTCTGGTCTTCCAGCCTATCCATCAAACGGATTGACGTGTGTACGGTCCTGGCACGCCAAAAATAATCGTCCAACATATTGTGAAAGAGCACGAACCGCGGTAGAAGAGCGGACCGTAATGCCAGTGCTAAACTTTCGACACGGTTCATCTGCCGATGATTACCGAAAGCGACAGATACACTCGAAGTATGCGTAAAGTCTTTGGTCCTCGACGCCATTAGCCGAGCCGTAAGCCAATAGCTTTTCTTTTAAAAGTATATTATGAAACAATGGTGACGGAGAAAAAAAGTGTTAATTTAATTAAATTTTTCGACTTGATTAAATTTTTTCAATTCAAGTATTTATGCATCTAATTTAAATACCTAAAATACTTGTATTGAAGAAATCAAGTTGAAAATTTTTGCCAAGTTAACAACTTTTTTTTTTTAGTGTAAAGACAGTGAGATTTTTTTTACAAGATATTTTTGTGATCCATCAAAAAGACCTTATCGTTGCGATAACGATTCATGACCTTGACCAATTCGAATCAAATTATTATGCGATTCTGTCTGATGGAATTAAAAATCTCTTAGCCTTCAATATAAAATCTTTAATATAAAAATAGAGAGAGAGAGAGAAATTGTTTTCAATATTTTAAACATTAATGATGATTTAAACATCCTTTTTTATATATTTTTTTTTAGATTAATGACAATTCAAATCAGAGGATCAGGGTGATTGAAAGTGACGTCGCAAATTTTACGGGCGGCAAGAAATTAAACGCAAAAACTTGTATTTTCAACCACTAATGATTGATAGCTTCGGAAATGAAATATGAGATTGTCATTTTATTACGGATACAGTAACACATGCTGAATATACTTTTTCTGACCACATCAGACACGTTAAATATAGAAAGGAAAAGAGACAAAAAGCTAAGGAAAAAAATCACGATGTATATTCTTTTCCGTAGGCATATTTTTATCGTAAACGTTTTAATAAAATCGCAGGTTTATCTTTTGGCAAGAAACGAAAATTATAAATAGGTATTTGTGTAATTCGTTAGTGTAATAATAGCTAAAGACCGACTCTAAGCAATACAATAATAGCAAGCTATGTTCATTTGCTTTATGTTTTATTGACAATATACGCGCGAATCTGTAGTCTGTCTTACGACGAGACAATAGAGAACGAAGAGCGATGTAAGTATATCGATCGTAGGAAAGTGAATGAAAAATGAAACGGCGCTTCGCACGCGACTTATCGGCGTCTACTTGCCGGCTTGCATTTCTCGTCGTCGACAGTCGTCGGGTCACTAACAATGACGTCTGCGACAGTGACCATAAGTGACATCGATCACTCACAAGTGTATAGAAGCAAAGTATACCGATCTTTTATTCGAAGTAAAAAGAATGTAAAAGATCGATCGCTCTTTACGTTCTTACGTTTGCGTGTTAAATATGATTTTATTTTTAAATATTTTACTTGAAAATCGCGCATTTTATTTTAAAATAAAAATAGCTTCTTTTTAAAGCATTATTTTTAATCTACATGGACTAATGAGGCAATAGTATTGTAAGAAAAAAACATATGGGGCTTAGAGGTGGGGATCACGAAAGAAACAGACGATCAATTCGACCCCAATTAATTTTAAGTAACATCCATGGTGATCCTTAATTGATAAATGTGTGTTTGAGTAACGTTTGCATTATGCGGTGAGTTGGCAGATGGAAAAGAGCCAGGCGGAATTATCAGTAGGAAAGGCAAACGGGGGGAGTGATGACACGGTAGAAAACCTGTGGGAACAATCGGAAGATAGAGAAACGGAGGTATGCCATTATACGGCGTAATTGGCCGAATTGGAAAGTCTGGGGCCTTCCTGGCTCTTTGCCCTTCTACTGTTACTCTCGTTTATATCCCTCCATATTGATCGGCATAAATACGAAGTGCAGTTTGCCCCGTCCCTTCGGGAGCTCCCGGCGCGTCTTGTGCACGTCTCCGCATAATGTAATATCGCCCAGTAGACCCAGTACCTTAATCCTAAACTATGACCACCGGGTTTTGCCAGATCCCAAAGTGAACTTTCGCACTTATTCATATCGATCAATTGGAGCGAATTTTTTCCGACTGTTGTAGGCCGCGTTTGGAAGCTCAACTTTCCGCATACGATCGTGTATTAATTTGTATCCCAGATATAAATTATCACTTTTGTTTATTATAGCAACGTGAATTTCACACGTAGATAATCGATTACTTAATTATTATTATATTCATAGCTCATACATATGCGCATACGTGAGAGCAAAAAATGGCACGTGGCCTAGAATGAAGAGATACTATCTCGTACGATGTAAAAAAAAAAAATAATAATAAAAGTGCTGTAATGATGCTATAGCTACTTAAAAAAAATCATTGCATTTTCATGCTGACATATCACGACAGTCGCTGTCATAATACGAGTCGCTGGAAGAGCTTAACTCTGCGATGTCGTAATACCGAAAATAAATAGAGTCGCGTCGCCGTGGCTACAACCACGCCGTGCGTGGATGAAAGGATTTATTCTTACGCCGTTGTAGTATCAAAAAGTAACGCGAAGTGTCGCTTTGCTGTCGTGATATATCATGCGTGTTTGTAGCCACATAGTATCTTTTATCGCGAGAAGATATCGCGACGACGCATTTTTCCCCTCAAACTCGAATGCGTGGCAACGCGAACAGAGTGCCAATTGAATTCGAGGCCGAATTATTCTAGCGGCAGTTTATTTCTGCGCCGAAAGTTTTACGTATCGCGGAGAATAAAGCGAGCGGAGTAATGGAGGAGAGATAAAATTAATCGTCGATCCGGCTGTATAACGAGCGCGAAAAAAAAAGGGGAGTAATCGGACACGCGGCATAATTTTTTTCGTTCGTTTTTATCTCGAAGAAACGAGAACCGAGCCCACTTCAAGTAATCAGCATTTTGCGTAATCGAGAAAGCGATTCGGCTTTCTTATCTAACCGATGAAAGGTGCAATATATATTATCGGGCAGAGTCGGAAGATTTTCAAGCGGTTGACCTCTTCCCCTTCGCGTTTTTCGTAAATACAATTATTTAATCTTGCATTACGCTAATAATCCGATTCAGTGAGGTAGCAAATTGGGGACAGTTTCCTGAGTCAACATAACGAGTTACTTCCCATTCGGCTGTGAAACCAACATCGCTCGTAACGAAATGAATTACGCATTGCAAAAATTACATCATCCGATTGCAACTTACATCAAACGTTTGCAGTGTCGCGACTGGAAAACGCGACTCCTAATTAGCCGGAAAAAAAATAGACGGATTAAGAGTAATTGACTTTGCAGCATTATTTTCTAGCGCAACTTCACGAAACGAATTTCTAGGCCAAATTTTTACAGTTCACATATTTCTCATAAAGAGATCATTCTTTACACCTAGACTTATTGGCGTACGACTTGTTGGTTTTTTTTCTGCGTATAAGAGACAGAGGAGGGGGGGAGATATTTATTATGATAAATTATCAAAAAGAAGAAATAAAAGAAAAAATACGGAAAGTACGAAATAATGAAATAAGTAGGATAATTCTAATATAATTTATTTTTCATCCCTTTTAAATGCAATTTTTTTGAAAAATAAATTAAGTTTGAAGAAAAGAAAACAAATCAAAATAAGAAAATAAAACAAATTGGTTGAAGTACATACTACATACAAATAAGTTTCTCATCTTCGAAATTAGAGATTAAAAATGTTTGGTTTATCTTTCCGTTCCTTCCTCATTGAACTTTCTATACTAATATCACATGTGTTTCTCACAAGCGCGGTTGAAAAAATAAGCTTTTCAGTTACCTTTACCAGTTAGCGTAAAGATCGCAATACAGAAATGTCTTTAACAGAAGAAAATGAGTTTATCGTAAGATGTTTTCGTTCCGATTCAAAAGCTAACATTTTTGTAACAACGCATGGGAAAGGGGCATGAAAGGGTGAAATCGTAAAGCGTCTCGCGATAATCCCCAATTTCGAAGACGAGGTGTTTGTAACTTGGCAGGGTGAGTTCCCATCGATCACTTTTAATTCAGCTATCTCCCTCTCCCTCTCGGTTTTTGCCGCTCTGGAACAGGCTAAGAACGGGCTATCGTGTGGCTTCCCCGGCCTTCTCGGCCACACGACGTCGTGTAAGATTAGTCGCTTCGCGCTCGCTCCGCCGCCGCCGCGGAAGCCGAGGAGGAGCGGAATCGAGCCGCGTGTAGGTTGGGTCTGCGAGTCGGGGCGAGGTAAGGCTGACAGAGTGTCACGTGGTGCGCCACGGGGTCTTAAACGAGGTTAATCGGCAGACCAACGGCGTCGGCGCAATGACGACGATCGCACGAACACATGCTCGCTGTCCTCCATGACTCCGCTCTTTCTCCGTTCCACCCGGCTGTCCCGCTCGCTCTTTTTCACTTCTTCTCCCTCTCCGACCGTTCTCTCGCGTTCTCGCCCTTTGCACTTTGGCCCTCCTTGGCAGTCGCGCGGTCCGATAATAGGAAAAAGCGCGAGTTCCTACAGCACTCTCTCTCTCTCCCTCTCTCTCTCTCTCTCCCCTCCTCCCCTTCCCTCTCTGCGCGCAGGGATATGCGTGCGCGCTGCGCTGACTCGAAATTCAAATGCGTGCGATCGCGTCCTCGAAATATATTCGAATGCCCGTCGACGGACGTGGTGCGCGCACGGTTTCGCCGTCGCCGCCAGTCCGCGCTGTGATAGCCGCCCGTTTGCGCGAATTTCGAAGCAGGAAATTATTTCTTTCCCCCCTTTCCCTTCTGTCTCTTCTTCTACTTTTCCCAAACAATTCGACTACGCGCAAGGTAGGCACCGGATGTGAGTACGGGCCGCGCGCTGCGCAACCGGCGAGAATCTTTCGGCGCGCCGGCTTCCTCGAAATCGCGAATGAAAAACCGCGAATGTCACCGCGCGCAAGGAAAAGAGAGGAAGAGAGAGAGAGAGAGAGAGAGAGAGAGAAAAAGAGAGCGAGGAGAGGATAGGAGAGTGACCGTGGGAGAGTTTGGCCGCCGCGTGCGTTGCCACAGCGTCGCACGGTGCAACATCGCGCGCGTGTTAACATGTTACGAGGGCCCGGCACACCGAGTCCTCATCATCATCATTCATCATCGTCGTCGTCATCGTCGTGAGACTTACCGATCAGCGGGAACACGCTGGGCTGGTCGAGCAGCGACTTGAGACTGTTTTCGACGAGGGTGGGAGAGGAACGGTCCTTGTCACTCATTTCACGCACTGCGCCACGTAAAGCCTACAAGCGCACACCTCGGGGGCCTGCCGCAGCGCACACGCGGAGACGCACTCGATGGCACACACCGCGCACGAGTAGTATAGATAGATTAGCGAGGAGAGAAGGCACGGGACGGAACGGAGCGGATCGCGCGGCTCGGCGCGGCGCGGCGCGGAGCGGAGCGGAAAGGCAGACGGACGGACGGGCCGGCCGTCGCGACGAGAGAGAGAGAGGAAGAAACGCCGCGGACCGGGGATACCACACGTATAATATACCGCACGGTGTTTCCTCGCGACGACGGCACCCGCGCCTGCAACCGCACAGTCGAGTCTTCGTCGTCGTCGTCGTCGTCGTTGAGAGAAACGTACCGAAGGGACGACGGTACCGTCGGTCGGAGAGAGACCGGGTCTCGCCCGTGGTGCCTCGCGCTCGCCGAACCTCTCACCACGTCGTCACGTCGTCACGTCGTCGTCGTCGTCGTCGTCGTCGTTGTTGTCGTCGTCGTCCCCTCGCTCACTATCTCAATCAGCCTGAAACCGCCTGTGTACGGCCGTGCGCGCGCGGACCCGTTCCCTACAACCCGCTCTCTCTCTCTCTCTCTCTCTCTCTCTCTCGTTCTATCTCTCTCGCGCGCTCTCTCTCTCTCTTTCTCTGTCTCTCTCTGTCTCTTTCTCTCGCGGTCTCTCCTCTCGGGCGCGTTAAAATAAACGCGGAGCGCTGGCCCCGTGCGTGCGTGCTGGCGGTGCTCTTGAAAATCAATCTAAAAGTGGCTCGCCCCGTGGCGCGATCTCCTGGCCGACTGGTGGACCGAGTGTCGTTTCAAGCCCGCCTGCGAGTTACGCCTGCCGCACTGATAACGAGCGCGCGGCCCGAGTCGCGTTTCTCTCGTGCGCCTTGCCTGCCTGCCTACCTCAGCGTTATCAAGGCTCGCTCGCTTGCGCGCGCGCAATCGCGGCGACCCGCTCTCTCTCTCTCTCTCTCTCCCTCTCGTCTCGCCGCGACCCCGCACTAGCGCGGCACCGCCGCGCGCCGCATCGCGCCAGAACGCCCGACGTCGATCGCCGCCGGGTTGCGTCGTTCGATCGCGCCGTCGGGGCTTCGCGCAATAATTTGTAAAATAATCCACGCCATATCCACGGAACGATTTAGGTGGTGTTATCGCCGGGCCATGTTTCAGGGGAAAGAACTTCGCGAATGGCCAGACATCGCGACATCGTCGGGCGCGCTGCACGCGAAGCGGGGAGGCGATAGATGCATCCGCGATACGTGCCGCCTATTGAGCTGAACTTTTTACAGTGGGCTCTGATAAGGAGGGTCTTCGCGAGTGCGCGTTTGCGGATGCCGGGGTCATCCGGTCCCAGACTTCCTTCGCAAACAATTCCAAAATATCGCGCGAAATCTCGAGACATACTTTTATTTAACCCGTCCTATCATCGTGCGTTCATGATATTGATACATTACGAGTAAATCGTTATGTCTTTGCCATGAGAAATTAGGCGATTGAGTTTGGACAAAATAATTTCTTATTCCTTCTAATGCTACCATTTATTTAAAGGATGATTATTCCCCTTCGACTTGAATTATGTCATATTAACTCCATTCGCATTAGGGGATTCTAAAATATTAAATTGAATTATATATTAATTATCTAGTTGATGACTCAAATCATTATTTGGATGAAGCAATCAAGTCTAATTCTTTCAATCACGATAATTATTTATGTACGCATAGATATCGATCCATGGATTCTGTTTCCCTGGTCTTTTGGAAGAAAAAGTTTTTAAAGCTAATAGCACAGTAATAAAGCAGTAATTAAGATGATAAGTAATAAGGAAATCAACATGTTTCATTTTCCAATCCTTTACGTTACTACCTTACTTTGATTGATCGATTTACTTACTATAACTGCTTACATTCTTCGGTGTATCACTAGCATAAGCATAACCTATTTTAACATAAAAGTTATTATTGCATATAAATAAAAGATACTTGACGTATGTACATTAACTCGTTAAATATATAGATTTGTGGATAAGATAATTGGAGCGCCTATCGAATGATAAATACGGTCAGATACATCCGTGTATATCTGACTGCTGTCAGCAGTTTTCTGTTCGCCTACCAGATGGCTATAGCATCTTCTTTATCGCGCAAAACTCTATAAAATTTGTTAAAAAAGTATAAATTAATAAAAGTTTTTAAATAATAATTTGCTGTTTGTTCAAGATTTATTGAAGATACTTTCCAACACGAGAGAATCACGTACAATTATAAAAATTATTTTTTTTTTAAGTTGAAAAAGGCTAAGTGTGTGTGCGCGTGTGTGCTTCTTTATGGGGATGCTAAAGTTGTCCTGTTTTACTGATTATTTGGATTATTTTCAATTCACTAATCTTTTGTAGGGTAAATTAGGGTATGATGGCCATAGACGGAAAATAAAGGCCAATGACTATAATTTCTACAATAATTGCTAAATAATGTGTTCTCGTAAGTATTTTCAAAGATAATCGATATTTACTATAGTTTATGTGCATATACTATTCGAAATAACGTTATTGTGGATGTCATATCACATTTTTACTTTTGACTGCCTGCGAAGTTTTTCACTTGTTCATTAGAAATTGCAACAATGTCGAATAAATTAGATTAGAAAAGCTGAAGTTTAGATAGTCTAATTTAATCGATACCTTTCGATAAATTAAAAGCAAAGTTTTTAAAAATTATCCCTAGTTTTATATTTTTTATGTGTCAATTTTAAAAATAAATTCTCCAACTTTCGTAAAGTTCGTTCCACGTGCAAAAATCTTAAATGTACACTTTTCATATAATACATAGCTATACAATAAAGTATAATAATGAATGTAAATTGTGGGAAAATGCAAGGCTAAGGTAGAAAATGAAATAAGACGGTTTGGCATGATATTCAATTGTATTGTATAATTACGAATGAAAATGACAAATTACGCACAATGAAGAATATGTAGAGAACGCAATATTGTAAAGTCTAGAACTATGATAGTCTCAGATCACGCAGTTTTCATTACATTAAAAGATCTGTTGACCTCGTGAATTACAGTCGCATAATGAATTAATGAACTAGTTTGTGAAAATTGTAACTTTGTCTGCGAGAAATTTTAAAAATTAAGCGCCATAAATAATGTAAAGGTATTTCATTAGATAATTATCATGCGAATAATTAGTTCTAATTAGATACGAATTAGTGGAAATATTAGATTGTAAATATTTCGCACCGCCATTAACATATACAAGAATAACAGATAGAACATAATACAAAATATACGTTTGGCAAAAGCATTTGGAGCAGATTCCAATTAATCGATTAAAATGATAAAATTTATGTTATGTTCTTCTGAATCCTTCCGGAACTGTCATGCTAATAAATTTAATTACGCTAATTTGAATTATATTGCGATATAATTAGTATAAATTATTAAACTTGTTTTAGTTGTATTTAAACTGAATCGAGTTACCTCAATTAAAAAATAAGTTATTAAATAATAACTAATTAATCAATGACGGCAAAATGGTAACGATTGTAAATCGTAAAATGTATGTAACGCGTCGGGCTTCTCTGAAACTTGCGTAAACTGTTGGCTAACAAAGTTATTGTTAAATGCGACGCACGCATGTGCAGGGACAAGTATAAGTTGTATGATATGCACGAAATTCGTATCAGTGGTGAAACTACAAGAGATATGGCTGATTGCAAAATGTCGAGATTACACTATTCTTCTTTTCTATACTTACAAAATGGCCGCATCTACGAAACTCGACAGTTACGCACGTATATAAATTCTTTATTTTTTATGCGCTTCCTTATTACTTGTTAGCACATTCCGATAGATAATTTTCTTATAAGAAAGTTTAATAAACTGCATGCATCGGTGTCATTTCGCATTACTACCGACGAAACAACTTTCATACACATTCGACTCATCATTGTATCGGAACGATCGAATCGCAAATTATTTATCAATCGCCCCATCAGTTTCTGTCGTACTTCATCAGTATAATTCTATTCAATCAAACTGCATCAACGTAACACAAGAAGAAGCGACTGCGTAAAAAATTATTTACAAAATTACTTGGATATTCCCTATTGATTTTTGTTTAAATATTGTTCCTGAAAATTGCGCTCGCAATTCCGAGGTAATCCGCGAGATCCGACCTGAAACCATGACGATCGCTTGCGGTGGGATCGTAATCGACGTGGCTCTCCCGCGGCACTCAAACCCAACAGACGCTGACGGACTCGGTGGCGGTTTGCGGCGTGCCGCCGAAGCTCGCCCGGTGCTGTTTGAAGAGCGCCTGGAACTCCGCCGGCGTGGAGGACCACCGCCGGTGTCTGGTCTTGTCCAGGGGCACCTCCGGCAGGCCTACCTCGGTGTGACAACCCTTAACCGGCGTGATCGACGACGACGACGACAGCGGGACTACCGAAGCGGGCAAGCCCACCTCCTGGAAGGAGCTTATCGAGAAGAATCCACTTTCGCCCTCGGCGCTGCTCACCGGACTGCTCGCCGGCTTCACTTTAGATTTGCCGGCCGGCCCCGTGGACTCCTTCTTCTCCAGCCGCTTCGCGGCAGCCCTGCTGAGCGTCGAGATCGGTGTGCCGTTGGACGCGACGATGTCCTCCTCCTCGGTCGTTTTACTGCTACCGGAGTTCCAGGAGGCGGTGTCGGGCGATCTTCTCACGCTCGGCGCGAAGCTCTGTAGATTACGCGTGAACTCGGCGACGGACGTTTTGACGAGACTCGGCGATCTGCTGTCGCCCTGCTGACCGCCGGTCGATTCGTTTCCACGACCGCCGCCGGGGCAACCGGAATAGGCGGCAGCGTCTTGCAAGGTCGTCGAGTTGGCGAAGTTGCCACCCGATATGGAGAAAGACGTGTCATTGTGACGATGATGGTCCACCGTAGGGGAAGGGGAGGCTCCTTCCTCGACTGGGGTCATTCTTGCTAAGTCGGGTTCTCGCATCGATAGTAAAGACTCGACCGTTCTCAGTAACCTGTAACAACGATTATCCTTACTTTAGTTGAAACGAAGTTGATCAATATTCGTAGTAGCAGGTTGATAATTCGATTTGCGGACAACAAAGGTTTCCGTGAAATCTTTCGCGCGCACCTAAACGCCTCCTGGGACAGCTTTTCCGGCGGTATCTCGTCCGGGTTCAATTCCGTCTGCTTGGGCTCGCGATAAACGACGTTGTCGAAAACCTCGTTCGTCTTGTTGAGATCCGACAACGGCTTGACGCGCGGCGACGTGCAGTGCACCGGGTCGTTTCTTCGCAGAACCGACCAGGTGAACTCGCGGAGGCAGGTAGCGCCGGGCGATCCGATCTGCGTGACCGATTTGGCGCGAGTAAACGGCGACGACGTCGACGACGAGGGCGACGGCGTCGTTGTACTGCGGCTCGGCGACGGGTCCGCGTGCACCACCGTGTGAACGCTGCGGCTACGTGGCACACGTCTCTTATCCTTGGGATTTTCCTTGGCGTGCAGGATCTCCAGGCTCCTATGCGCCCGGCCTAAGAAATGAGCGACCTGTTCCATCGTAGAACGATACATTTGTCTGTTTGATTCGACCTGCGAACAAACCAAGCGTTAATTCTCCATTCTTGCAGCTTTATTGCGTAAATTTATTATCCTTTTTTTTTTGAAAAAAAATAAAAATACTAATAATATGTACTATACTGAAGAAAACATGTTAATTTGACTAAATTTTTCAACTTGATTAAATTTCTCCAGTTCGAGTATTTATGCATTTAATTTAAATACATAAAATATTTGAGCTTCAATTTAATTATTTATACATTTGTCTGAAATAAATAGTTGAATTAAAGTTCTTTAATCAAGTTGAAAAATTTAGCCAAGGCAACAACTTTTTTTCCTCAGTGTAGTAATAAAAAAGTAATCTAATTTGCAAATAGATATCCACAAGGAAAAAATTTAAACAGTAATATACATCAACGTATCTTTCATCTTTATGAGGTAATAGTTAAATGTCAATTAATAATTAAATTATTTTTAGAATCTCACGCGCGCGCGCGCGCGCGCATGATAATATTTTAACTTTTTTCTTTCAAAGAATATTAAACCTTTTGATTCCTTCACTCCATGAAGAATTCTAGCGAGAAACTGTAAAATGCGAGTGCCAAAATGTCGCACAAATTACAACTTTGTATCATTATATAAAAATAATACTTTTATTTCTCAATCAAAAAGAAACGGATTGTCAATACGAATTATAGAAATTATAAAGTTATTAAAACAAGTTTAATGTTCGGCGGTACTGGAAGATAAGTCGTATAGCGCACGCTTGATAAATTCATTCATAGAATGATTAATAGGGGCGGCTGGAAATAAATCGAATCGACGAAAATCTCATGGATCATCAAAGGAGGAAAAGTAAGCGATCGTATGCCGACCGGTTGTTACGTGACGCGATATCAAGTAACCGGAGCGAGGTAAACCGGTTGGCCACGTTATCGGTCGGCTCTTCTCCCGAAGAATCCTCAGCTATCGCGTGCGATTACGAACCTGTTTGACCTGCCATTGGAGCGTGTCGACTCGCGCTTGAAGGAAGACGTTTTGCAGAAAGGCGCTCTGCAACCTCCGGTTTTCCTTCTTCAACGACTGGCATTGCTGGAACGAGAAAACAAGACTACGTTACTCAGACATCCGCGGGGATCGTGATGCTCTCTCGGATACATTAGATTTTAGATTACGATTGATGCAAACGTTGCCGACGATCACGTTGCTAGTTTTGAGGAGAGAAAACCCGCGTGGGGGTTTTACACCATTAATTAAAAGATAAGCGGGGACTTTTCAGCTAGCGGGAAATTTGCAGGACATTTTTCCTCGAGCGGAGAACATTTTTCTCGTGAGATTTCTCCTGACGTGTGTGTTATTCTGCATAGAATAAAGATACACGCGCGTCTCGCCTGCATTCAGAGCCGCGAATTCGCCATGGTTGTCCGCGCGGACTTTCTTCCGGCAGTATCTCTCCTTCCGACGTCTTCTTTTTCATCTCTGCGCCGCGTGCAGTCGTAACTAGATTCGAACTCGCGCAGCGCGCGAGCGGATTTTATGGATCTATTGACGGTGCCTCGCCGCGCATTCCACCTCGTTTTACTGGCAAAAACTCATGTTTCTACCCTAGTAACGATCTGCTTGGAGAGTACAGGTGGAGAAACGGGAGGGGACCGGCGGCAAAACGCGACTATTTGCGGGAAGAGAAGATAAGAGAGGAGGGAAAGAGACGGGAGACACGGACGAGTTGCGGGCCTAATGGTCGGTACTTCTTCACGAGATCACGATTCTAACGAGGGTGCGCGCGGATTAACGGTCCACGTGTGTCGCGAGAGGAAGACCGAGAGGTAGATCGACGATCGACGAGAGAGATACGGGAGACGTAGAGAATCGCGAACGTCGATAGCTTCCCGCAATTAATCACGGGACGGTGCCGCCTGCGAGCGTATTATTACGAATTTTACGCTATTTCGCTAATTACGCGAGGAGCACTTATGTCGATTAATAACACGTCCGACGATATAATAGCGACGTTTAAAAAGAAAAAAAATACTCTCCGTCAAACGAGCTATGTAATGAGGTCTTTGAGGTAATCCGCGCGCATCGGTTAATTAATTAAATGCAATCGTAATCAACAGCGCAGGCCTACAAACCTCCTTCTCTACCGAACAGCATACACACGCGGGCACTTTCCTGTTTTTATCAATATATTCAATAAGGTCGTGAGATTTTCTACTCCTCTTGCCTATTAGCGGTTTTATGCGGTACGCTACACTTTTCTGACTGTTTTCCTCTCAAATTACTAAGCGGATCCATCCCGGCGAGGGAAAATAACGATGGCGAAAGAGAAAAAACCGCGCGACGATCATTAACCGTCTCTGGCGATTCATTATCTACGCCGCATTAATTATTATGCTATCTCGACCAACTATTTCTCCATCTTGACGTGGGATATTGTAACCGAGTAACCAACACGTTGCGAATAACGTTGTCGGCTCTTTCCAGCGGGAGCGCGCGCGGTGCGACGGCGAACGGGCGGGGAGATGGTCCATAAATCAGAGCCACGGCGAGAAAAGGTCACGAGGGAAGCCGGGGAGAATCGGCACGGATTTTAATGAGGTATACGCTTCACTTTCCGTACTTTCCGCGCGGGAGCGGGACGGTTCTAAACGGCTCGAAACGAAATTACACCTCGTCTCGCGCGCAACGCGCGCGACGCCGCGAGAAAGAGTCGCGCTATTAATTCCCAGATCCTGTATCGTTTTATTCGCGCGCGGTGCGCGTTCCTGTTTTCCCTTCGCGCTTAATCGATCGCGCGATACCGTGCCGGCCGCTCGCAATGTACCGATATACCGTCCCGATATGGCATCCAGCGGCGGATCTATCGATTTCGCATCTCCCGAAGAATTTAATGAAACCTTTGGCCAAAGTCGAATAAGACCAAGGCAATTTTCTATCTAATTTCGATAGCCATCGCCGTACAAGCGCGGAATAGGATCGTTGTAGTTATTAACGGGCGTCCTTCGAGAGGATAGCTCGTTACAAGGATCAACCTCTGATTGCGTTCCAAAGTAGAATACCTCTCCGAGACGCTCTGCAACATTGTCACGATACCAATTAGCGGGGTCCGTCGGATGTATTAGCGATCTTACAACTTGATTTTTTTCTTCTGTTATCCAATTGAAAAATTTACATTATATCTGAATTGTCTACGCGAAAAAGATTCGTAGACTGAGAGAAAAAAGTTGTTAATTTGACTAAATTTTTCAACTCGATTAAATTTCTTCAATTCAACTATTTATGTATTTCAGTCAAATATATAAATAGTTAAATTGAAGTTCAAGTATTTTATGTATTTAAGTTAAATGCACAAATACTTGAACTGAAGGAATTTAATCAAGTTGAAAAATTTAGTCAAATTAACAACATTTTTTTCTCAGTGTATAAATAATCCCTAGAAACGTAATCCTGAAATATGCAGTACAATCCTGTAATCAAGTATTTAATGAGGAACTCCTCTTTAGTGAAAATTGAACTATACATAACTGTGTTTTACGCGTGTAATTAGTACGATTTTTTTATATTAATATCTTTTTATTTTATCAGTATTAATCAAATTCATAATAATTTACTTTGCACGGATTATCCTAGCTTGGATTGCTGAAGAAGATCGCGTATAAACGTAACGTAAACAATACGTAAATAATCCACGTAGACGTAAAATGATAATGTACAGCGTAATCTTGCAATTAAGTATCTAATGAGAAGCTCCGGCATCTTCAATCTGCAAAATTTTACCGCGAGAAGCAACCGCGACGAGCGGATCTCGATGCGGCTCTCGCTTTCATCGTCAAACTTCCTGTCGCGATGGAAGATGGAAAACGATATAGAGAGGAGCCGCGGCGCGCGCGCGCGCTATACCTGCTATATACGCGCCGCGTGCGTAAAAACAAACTTTCGTACGAGATTGCACGCGGCATCGTTGAGCGACTAGAAACGAAGGAATACTGAATAATTCAGGCAGTGACCGTAGCGTGAGTGACGTCACGATAGTATTCAGCCGGTGGACTGTTCAGGCTGAGCGACCATGCGTAACCCCATCCGCTCGGCAGCCGCTGCCGCCGCCGTCGCCACACTGTGCCTTCGATGAAAATTTCAACTTTTCGTAAATATACCCTCGCGCGCATACTCCCGCGACTCGCGGGAAAATAAAGGAAATTCCGATGGAAATGAAAGAAAAAAAAAAAAGTTCAGTCTAATCTCGCGCGCGTTACGAAATCGCGCGGGACTTTGGCCGCCGCGCCTCCGCGCGCCGATTTTCACAAATCGAATCACTCCTCGACGAACGACTTTTTGCGCAGAGTCCGTGTCCGTTACACTTGTGCCACAATGCGTGCCTTGGTTGCAACATTCCCGCCTCCCCGCCCCCCTCTCCCCCCTTCGTGTAAAGGAGCCGTGACACAGTCGTGACGTATCGCGCGCCGCGAAAAGCGCCCGATCCAGACGCGATTCTCGACGCGTGGACGTACCGGCGCGGCGTCTCTTTCGACATCCTTCATCCTGAGCCCGGTTATCATCCAGAGGCCATCGCCGGATATCTCGTAATACATACCGTCTTTTTCCCCGCTATTGTATGGAAATGCTAGGAAGAGGTCTTTCTCGCCGTGCATATGCACCGCCGCCGGCGGCGGAGCCGATCTGTTCGCGGTTACAAAGGACGAGAATAGAAATCGAAACGCCACTATCATTAGAGGCGACATCGGGCCCGCCATTGTTCCGATATTCGCACCGTTTTCTAAACCCGGGTTCAACGTCAATGTCAGCAGTTTGTCGTGCCCGATTGAAAGCCACGGTATTCAAGATTTTATCCGTCCCGCACATCCGTTCCCCTTTATATCTCCCTATCGTCGATCGTTTGACGAAAAAAACGTATTTAACATCGCCTTCGTTAAACAAATACGACTCGAAAATCACGTTCATACGCCAAAGAAAAACTGTAATCGAGGATCTTTAGAAGAATATATTTTATCGCGAGAGAGGAGGGGGACAAAATTCTTTCCCCTCGGAAAATTAATTTTCAATCGATTCTTTTGTGGGAAGGAATCTACGTTGGCTTTTCCACGCTTGAAAGGAAAAAAAAAGTACTCAATTGATATCTCTTCATTCCACACGTCCTGCCTTCTTCGACCCCATTTGTCAGAATCAATAATTAGATTTTAATTAAGGCCGCGCGGATTTTTCGAATCGGGGTCCGATGCGCGTGAGGCGACGCTCGCTCGAGTTGCATCGCTCCTTTCACTCGTTCCTCGGCGAAGCACGACGTCGTCTCTTCGCAACGCGACCCACGCGCGCGAGAGACAAGACCCGGGCGCTCGTCTTCCATCGTGCAAATCGAAATCGCCGGGGTTTTCCCCCCTCGCCGCTGGTTTCGAAAACCTAATCCGGCTTGACCGGGACGCGTGAGAAACGCGAGTTTGCAAGTAACGCGAGCGCGCGCTGCTCCAACGTCAGGTTTCACCTCACGTGGGAGATTTTCACACGGGAGAGGATATACGTATGCATATACGATATGTTATGTATATGCACACGCGGAAAACGACGCGGCGTATTTATCGCTCGCGCGTTGGCGTTTCTGATATTCGTTTCTGATTGCACGGAGATTAATCTGTAATTTATAACGGCGTGCACGCGGGGAAGCGCGGATATACCATATTTCTCGCGGCATTAACTTTTTTTTATATTATATACCTATATGCATATAGATATATAGAAGGAAAAATCCTGTAAAACTGTTCGAGGTCCCCGCGTACGCCTCGACGAGTCTTTTTCTTTTTTTCCCTTACGTTCTGCCTGTATCCTTGAATGCCTGGCATTTGCCGATGCGCGTGGGAAGAAGTTGATGAAGTTCCGCAACCGATGGACGTATTCGTTACACGTTATCGGATCACGGATGAAGGGGAAGGTCCCGCGGGCGCGCAGTGCGCCTTTTCGCGGATTAATTCTTCATTTCGTGCGGCCGTTATTGGAATCAGAGTGAAATTGCACCGGGCACCTCGTAAATCCTCTCCCCCCTCCCGCGAAAGCTGAGGAGATCGCCTCGAAAGAAGCTTGATTCTCCGTGTCGACTTGTGAGAGAGCTCCGCTCCAGCTGCTGCTCATCTCCCGAGAGTCCCGGGGAGAGCGAGAAAAGGATAAAGAAAAGAGAGAGAGAGAGAAATGAACCTGCACGCAGCATCCTTCGAGATTAACTCGTGCGCGCGCGGACTCGTTCACGCGATAGTAAATATTCCTGGTTACGACCTGTTCCCCGGCAGCGCAATGCAATACGGTGGATACGTGTGTTAAGACTACAGCCGCACGCCCCGGCATCCGACGATTTGCCCTTAACGATCTATTTCGATCCGCTTAATTCATTCATTTTGCGGTGCCCCCTTCGACGGGGAGGCTTATAAACGCCGCGTTCATATACGCTCTCCGCCGCCGCCGCCGCCGCCGCCGGGAAGAGAATCTCACGTGTATCTACACTCGCGAGAGAGCATTACTCTTGCATTTAATAACGTTGTTGATTCTTACTGAAGGCGGGATTAAATCAAACCCGCGTTATTTATTATTCGGCCGGCAGAGTTTTATTGGTAGCTTAATTAAACATTAACGTTGCGTGACTTACGATCGAGTGGAAGTGCACAGAAAAAAAAAAAACAATCGGAATAGATTCAATCGCCGTTTTATATGTGAACAAGAATATGAACTAGTGTTTAAAAAGTTCGATGAGTTTCAGGAAAATAATTATATTTTTATTTCGATCGTAATCTAAAGAGCGCAATGATTCAGTTCGATGCGGTTGCGGAAGAAAGAAAACGTTTACTTGGCCAGTAGTAATTTTCATTAAAGCGGGGGGTTTTTTTTTTTTTTTTCGTGGACAACCAATTTCGAAGGTAGCGAAACTGCAAAACTGTATCTACGCGAATTGACGTGCGCTGCCTCCTCCTCTCCCCGAATGGGAAGTAAAGAAACGGGAGAGAACGAGACGAGACTAATGAGAAAAAGCTCCGGTACCGTACGAAACGGTTTCTAGCCAACGTTGAGAACGAGCTCGCAATGACAAGCCGGCAGTCGTTAACCCCGCGATGACCTCCCCCCGAGGTAGGAAAGTATGAATGAGAATTTACGAATAATCACAGATCGTGTGCGAGCGATATAAAGATCGCTCGGAGACAATCGCGCGATTCAAAGCTGATGGGATTACGCGCGGCTGTGGGTGTGAACAGAAATGTTCCGCGCGGCTGAGAAATGCCATAAATACGCGACGTTCATAGCATGTTTGAATGATAACAATTATCATTATGTTTAGCGTGACACGGAGCGCGAATCGGTATGAGAATCGATGAGTAACGCGAGTGAATCTTGGAACGCTCGATCAGGTAAATAATCCGGTGTGCGCCGAGTCAATAAAATTATCGATATACGATAATTCTTATGCGCCGATAAATTCTTGTAGTTCTGACGAATTAAGACGATGGCCTTTAGAGCGCCGAGAATTCCATAGATATTGTCCTTGCTGATGTTTCGAGAAAATTGAAGGTAATATTTATTAGGAATACGACGAGAAAGTAAATTGCAAAATTAAATGAAATTGTGAAAAGTGGATTCTACTTGTCGCAGACACTTCGGGCGAACATATATTCCCCGCTTCTTTTTTTTCCCTCGCACGTTCGGCTTTCGCCGTGAGAGCTCCCTGCTACGACACAAATCGCTTTTCCATTGTCTACATTAATGATTATTTTCACCTGAAGATCGACATCCGCCACGTATAATTACGACTCGCCTCTGGGTCTCTCATTATCCCCTGGAAAGGGGTTATTGTCAAGTGGCGAAGCGGTATATAATTAAACCATCTATTTCACTTTATAATGGTTTCCGCTCAAGTAACTAGGTGGATAATGTAATTCTTTATCGACTAATGTCTTTGATCATCTAAACGATACGCAAGTGCCTGCTTGAGAACTGGCGATCCTGTTACTCCATCGGAGGCTGTTGTTTCTTTTATCGAAACAACGAAAAAGTGTTTGAGCAGGTACGGCTTGAAAGTGCCTGCTGATAACAGGTGTTCGATACATTAAATACAACGTTGCCTCTCGCGCCTTTGTCTCTTTATAGGCGTCGAAAAATTTTGACGACATAATTCATCGCGCTTATTCAACGAAGCAAAATTGAAACGACACCACGATGCGCACACTGTGTAAGACAGTGTTTCTTTGTCCGTTTATATTTTAATAGATGAATCAGGGAATTGCATTATGAATCTATGATCTGTGTTTTTATCGTCACTATCGACGACGAGCGCATTAGAATCGCGGTGTGACGGGAACGACGATAGAGCGCGCCGCGAAAATGGAACGCGAGAGGAAATGGACGAAGGGGAGTGTGAAAAAAGCGGGAGGACGTGGCGGAGGGAGAATGTTGGCATTCCAACAAGATGAGAGGCGGCGATTCCTCTCAGCGAAACATCGTCTGTGAGAGAGTTAGGCTTCTCCATCCGTTCAGCTGGAATGCACCAAAAATAGATCGAGTCTGGGCGCCATTTTGCCGCCGACAGTTTTGCCGGCGTTTTCGCCCTCCGTCGCCCATCATCAAGACTCTTCTCGTCGCGAGAGAGAGAGACCGCAAGAGAAAGAGAGATAGAGAGAGAGATAGAGAATCCTCCGGCTGATTCACCAACTTTTCATTTTACTTTGGAGAAACCGCGTATTAAACACCGCAATCTGTACAGTTACCGCGGGCACCGGTTACATGGGACCTCGAGGTCCTTGTATACGGTAATTACGATTCGATATACGGTACCCGCGCCGTGTCGTCGGTGTAGGTAACGCGGGAACGCGCCGAAAATCCCGAGACCCTTAACGCGGGGATCACATCTTCGCGCACAATGCGTTGTAGCGCCGGCGCTACGCGCTGCATACAAATCGCCGTTTAGTGACTCAACGGCGTGATTCTCCTCCGTGAATCTCCTCCGAAGCGACTAACGGCGTCGCCTTCGCCGGGGTTATTATCCCTTCTCTCTCTCTCTCTCTCTCCCCCCCCCCTCCCCCGACGGAGTGGCAGCTGCATATGAAGCGTGACGGTGCGATTAGTGCCGCATATTTTCTAAATGCAATTTTCACTTCTGCACGGTGTAGCGACTTTGTAAAAAAATAGGTGAATTAGAATCAATTATAGGAGGAATTTATCCTCTGCGTCATATTGGAAATGCCTGCCTGCTTATATTTTTACCGGACCCAGAATTAATTATTATTTCCACCAAGGCGGAGAGGAGAGGGAATTCGAATCCTTTCGCAACGCAATTAACACTTTTCTTGCTCGTTATTTAACAGCTCGAACATATATATATATATTTTTTTTTTACATATTTTCGACGCGAGATATACAACGAGTTGCGAACGCGCGGACGACAAGCGCATTATGGCGCGCACGCTCGCGTGCATTCGGGGCGCACACGCGCGTGTCATAACGTGAATCCGAAAATAAGCCGCCAGCTTTTACAAATAGCGCTCATACCATTCGCCATTCATGAGTCCGCCGGTGGCGACGACGGCTTCTACGCACGACAGGAGCATCGCGAGGAGGAGAGCACCAAAAAGTGCCGATGGCATTAAGCGAGGGAAGACGGAGGAGAAGTGAGGGAGAGGAGCGGAGACGCGCGCGCGTCACGCCTCGCGGATGGCATCTGCCGCAAAGGAGACAGGATGGAGACGGGGAAATAAAAACGCGACACGCGGCTCTCCCGCAGGATTCGGACACAAGGGAAGCCGCGCGGGAGACGAGACGAGCGCGGTTCTCCCGGTTCTTACGGCGAATTAAAAGACAAATGCAAATAAGCGCCGTTTCTGGTATCTGGAGCGTGAAACAAGAGGGACAAATCGCCGTCGTTATCCGTGCTCCGCGGCGAGGAGGCGGATTATAAACTTCTGTTCGGCAGTTTGAACCGTAATCTACGCGATTCGCGGAATACTCTTGCGCAACGAGCGATGCGCCGTCGAACAACAACGGAGCAACAACGCGACGAGTGTCGTTCCTTTCGGTGATTTTGTGGAAAAAAAAAGAAGAAAGAAAATTGCCGTGCCGTATCGCGAGTCGCGAATCCTTGACGCTCGCGTCACCGGAACGATCGATTAATCTTCCACCTGAGTGGCGCGGCGGGCTCTGCTGTCCAGCTGACTCATCCCGATCGTCGCGTCGCGTCGCGTCGCCGCGGGATCATCGCGCGGATGTACACACGCTAATCAGAGCGTGCGATTAGAGAGACCGCGCGCTCTACACAATTGCAGCGTTGTGCTGCGCTCGGCACGGTCTTCTTTCTTTCGGGCCGGATCTCTCAAAGCGTGCGTTTCGCTACCGGAACTCACCTAGGCGCGCTACACCGCTCGAATTATTCCTTACGGCGACTTTGCGCGGTCGCGCGACGCTTCTCTTGCAGGTTTACTGAAAATACCTGCCGAAAAAAAATTTGTCTCTCTCTAGTCGACACACCAAGACTCTCTACGCGAAATTCGAGACGCTTGACATGTTCAGACCTGCGGTATTATTTTTTATTATTTAGCATTTCTTTAACATTTCCAGTTTTTGTTTTAAGAAAACACCGTAAATATTGAATGAGTATGTTATGAATATAGACAGTTATAGCAATTAGAATTTATTACACTTAAAATTAAATGAATCGGAGTTTCCCAAAGTTTATGTGGATCGCGATCTATTTTTTAGAACATCAAATATTCGTAATCCATTCAGGATAATTATGAGAAAGTAAAGGAGAAAAGGAGAAATTGATTACTTATTATATTATATTTATCACTTTGCTCCTACACTTTACTTTTTTATTAAATATAATTTCATAAATTTATTTCTCTCAAAATATATATAAGGTATAAAGATGTGCTTATTTTCTATTATTATTGACGATATCTTTGATCACCGCGTCGAAGCAAATTATTTTCGCGTGCACAAAGAGTTAATAATTTAATAATAATTGCTTTTGAAATTTCGTTTTGATTCCTACCGTAGCTAAAGGATTTTTTACTATCCGCCCAAAAATCGTCTCACGAACTACCAGTCACGATCCATACTTTCGAGATCCCTGGGTTAGACATTAATTGATGATCCAACTTTGAATGTAGTAAATTAAAATTAATTGAAATTGACCCATCGATTAAATTAATTTATTTAATCATATGATGGAGCTGCTTGAGAAAACTTCCGGCTATCCGAACGAGCACAGTGGTGCCCGCATTAAATTCTCCGGCCTACCGAAAAGTGTCCCAGACTACATTTAGAACCTAACCCGTATCTATCTGGGTCAGGAAGTTCGAAGAACTCACGCTTGTGTCATCCATCTAGATGTGTTCAACGACTTCCTTTGTCGTTGCCCCTCTGACGGGATAAAATCTCACGTATAATTCGTCATGACGTAATCTTCTCTGGACGTGGACGCACCACCGTGAAGATTTTCATCGCTAAACAAACTTTTCTACGTGGCGTTTCCATAAAGCTTACGTTGCAGTTAATTATTTGATTTTATTAACTCTGAGTCAGTAATGTTTCTCCGCCACTCTCCGAAACACAGTTCTATGTATAACATCGAATAAAGAAAAGGATTTGTTGACGCGCGCCGGCGGTGAATCTCTCGCGCAATCGTTTCGAAATATCTCTTCTAATTTCGTCTTTCCAAACGAAAAAAACGGTGGTTTTTTTCTTCTTACCCCAGTTAAATCCCACTTGGACGCGTACTTTACGACCGTGACGCCGATCACGTAGAACGGAACTGAAGTAGAATGAGGTATACACTGTTTGGACATTTATTTCCACATTAAGAACCCAGAGAGGGGTTTACGAAATCGTACCACAGAGCGAGGAGAACGGCGCGCCTCAATCTCACATTTTGCGCAGATATATTCCGTTCACACACGTATACGCGTTACGTACCGTACGCGTGCACAAGTGCGTTTTGTTCGCGTCTGCGGCACGACGGATTACTGCGCAAACGCTCCGTCAAAAGAGTATACTCGCGGCTATCGCATAACGTCTCGCATCGTCGAGAGATTCAGCTCGGAGTCGCCGGAGTCACGAGATCGGATTCTTAGCTCCGATATATTCGGTATCACAACCGTTGGACCGTGACCCTGCACGTGTGACATTACACACCGGGACATTGCCTGCACTCGCAATCCTTTCGCATGCATAATAAGGCGACGATCGTGTGTACGTATCAAATGGTATCGTGTATATTCCAAGGATCTGTTCTTGTACACACAAGACCGAGGAAAAATTTGTTTTCGACCGCACGTTGTCTTCGAATGAAGCTTTTTTTTTTCTCGATAAATTCAAGCGGCACGCAGATGTGTGGCTCCCTTACCACTGCTTTCTTCGTGCATCGTTCAGTTCGTGAGAGCAGAAAGCGCGCAAAGGTCGGAAGGTAATTGCTCACGTGTACGCGTGCGTGTGCGCGCGTGTGTACGTGCACGCGTATCCATAATCGTTAAATTCGGTGTCCACGAAAGCGTCAAGCAGTTTACGAGAAGGCAGGACTGCACCGAGAAATCGTTCGCGGCGCACCGACGACATCGGTGATGAGATCCAAAATGATCGGAGGCACTCTCCTTGATCCGATTCCCAACAAAAACGTCCCCGTACCAAGACCTTCTGCGGCCGCATATTTGCATGCGCTCTTACTTTCACGAGGCGACTCGCTCGTAACTTACTCGCCGGCCGTATTATATTGCAAATAAACGGACATTTATTTTTCCATTTATTGCTTCATACGGAGATTACATTTAAAAATAAAATGCTCGACCGGGAAAAACGATCGATTCGCTGAAGCTTAGACTCAGACAAGCTCGCCCGATGCAATTCGGTGTTCCGCTTTAATTGGAAATAAATATTGGACGTATGAAGTATACAATATTTTTTCACGTCGAAATTATATTTCCTTTTATGTATTAATTTTTTGGCAGGTTAACGTGCTATTGTACACGTCAGCGTAGCGTATAAAAAGGTCACGCGGTCCACTCGATCACTTCACCCTTGTTACTCGTTTAATTATCGATTACGCAATTCGATGGTTCGCGCGTTACGGGACACGCCGGATTATATTTAACGATGACTCAGGTTAAATAGAAAATCAGACGGCAAAAAAAAGACGGAGAAAGAGCAGGCTCGCATATTGAATCGCTGAGGAAGAGGGCGTACATTAAACAGACCTTAATTGACGCACGGCGTGCACTTAATTAAGGGATACGCGGCACGCGATGATAATTGCGATTACGAACTGTGTCAATACCTAACCGCCGTCTCGTGGTTCAGAGGGTGGCGTGCGTTCGATAAATTAATGAAAACAATTAATTATTAGATTAACGACATCCCGTCCGGCGTTCGCGCCGATATGCAATTGGGATGCTCGACCGAATGCAACCTTCATTCTCACCGACACACGGCGCGGCGTACTTTATAGTTAAACCAGGTTGCAGTCGACAAAAACGGAGAGAAGATGACGGCTTTTCAACATTTAGAATTATAATTTAGAATAATTTCGCAAGAGCATAAAGAAATGGAAGAAAAACTCCTCTCGTGTCACGATTTATAATATATTTGCCATATATATCTACATTGTGAAAAAGATGTTGTTAATTTGACTAAATTTTTCAACAGGATTAAATTCCTTCAGTTCAAGTATTTATGCAATTAACTGAATTACATAGAATACTTGAACTTAAGTATTTGTATATTTGACTGAAATACACAAATAGTTGAATGGAAGAAATTTAATCAAGTTGAAAAATTTAGTCAAATCAACAACTTTTTTTTCTCAGTGTAAATATGAAATAGATACGAATAGATACAAAAGATATAATTTAAATGCGTTGTATCATAATATAAATATAAATATTACATCTGCTATATATCTCAAATCTGTGTAATTTTGAAATTATAATTCTTTAAAAAAAAATTAAAATCGTTTAAAATTGAAATGAGATTTTATTAATGTTTTTCAAGAAATCATTTCGGAAAATCGCCTAGATCCTCAAACACGATGATTCGAAAGCAGTCAACCTTTTTTTCCAAGGACAACTCTATTTCTGGTCGTGGGATCCACGTGTACGAGAGGAAATAACGAAAGCTCATGTATCACCGTGCGTGTTCCAAAATACGAGCCAGCGTGGAAGAATTCCCCGGCGATATCGCGGATACGATTTTTTTTTTTTTTCTTCTTCAGGACGCTCATAAAGCGCCCTGAAATCCACAGAAAATCGATGGAGCAGACGGAACGCGCGATGAAGAGGCACGGAGGCGAGTTATTCCGACGGTATGCCAAATACGCTCGGGTATAAGGATAGTAAAAGGAATAAAAAGGGGATCGGATCTCGTCGCGGCGGGACTTTCGACGATGGAGAACGCAGGGGAGGGAAAAGACGTTGAAGACGCTCAAGGCCGTGCTAGAGACGGAAATAGATTGCTCTTTTGCAATCTTTTTTTCCAATGCGTGTCTCTTCTCTTTGTGTGTTGTATATTGCTCGCCGGGCAAAGCGGAATCGCGGAATGTTTATGACGGAAAAATCAGCGTACAATTCAGCGAACGACGACGCCGATTAAAAGCCATCACTACTCTTACCGGCTCCGCGACGCGGCATTCGCATCGTGTGCACTTGGTACCGTATAATTACTGCAATCCTTAAAATTAATTCCCGGTACGCGGGCTGAGTTATAATTTTATTGTATCGGATATATGTCTCTCCGCCACATGGATTTAATTGCCGCGGCCGCGCATGAAAGTGAAAGATTATTGCCATTGTTGCAGTGGGACTCGGCGATGAATTGCCAGTTTCAAGACGTCTTTATGGGCCCATCAATGCTAATAGCACTGTAATTGAATGGAAAAGTATCCCCTCTATTACAGAGTTTCCGTTTTTAATAAATATTTCGGAACGCAATATTCTTTACGGCTGGCTTCCTCTTAAGTCGCGCTAAGCATAAAATGCTTAGAATATTATTTTATTATGTACATATAATATAATAATATATAAAATTAGAATAATTCCAATATTATATATTAAAATATATTCTGCATATTCGTACATAAGCAAAAATCTTTCAGGACGATTAGCAAGTGTAGCTAAATGTAATACGCGACGGTCATTCACATCCAGTTATTCGTATCTCGAGAGTTCTCTCTCTCTCTCTCTCTCCCTCTCTCTCTTTTTCTTCTGCGAAATCCGCGTCATGCAAGAGACTCGTTGCAGACGGGGGTTTCCAGCGGAAATCGCAACGAATGCCGGAAGCGTTTGATTAGCAGTTTACTCGTTATCGACCCGATTATGAGATAAGCGTCAGGCGGACAGGAGAGGTCGCCTACTTGCCCAACACTCTGGAATAATGATCGTCCCCCGAGAGGACGCGTACGAATTATTATATGCACGGCGACAACGGCGATGAGAACGCGGCTCCTACGAGCCGGCTTATTACAAAACGCGCTGTTACGCTCGTACCATACGCAGAATTATAGGCGAGCTCGCGCGCGACTGGCCGCTGCATTGCCGCTCGCACACGTCGGCTTTCACTCGGACACATTCGAAAACGCTCGCTGGGAAAACTCTCGTGCGATGTCCCTGAAGAGTCTTTCTCTTTCCGGATCACTCTCTTATCATTAGTCCTCGCGATACCCCTCTTTTCGTCGCAGCAAAGTCCTATAAGCTTAAAGAAGCAATAGGAAATAAAACAAATGGACGAGGGGTGGGGAGGAGGAAGCAAAACTCCGAGAGACAGGACGCACGACGTGATTTTGATTTATTCGCGAGAACGCGAGAGTTTTGTGTGGGCCCCTGATGATTTATAATCCATCCAGGATGCCTGGATTAACTACCTAGGTAGGTAATTTCACGGCTCGGGTCTATTTCGACGACTGTTAGAGTTCAACAACACGGTGGTCTCCCCTCCCGCCTTCGCCCCCGTCCGCACGAAAAACTTCCTCCGCGGTGGCGCTCATTAGTCTCAGAATATTAGTTATGATGAGTTCACGGTTGCCAGCTTTCGCAGCTCTCCGCTGCATCGGGGGGGAAAAAGAAGTTACGCACGTATGCACGTATATGTTTATCTGAACGCGCGAGGTCACGCGGCAATTAGGCACACTGGCCATCGGTTATGGCAATTGATCTTGATGGCCATGGAGAATCCGCGGGCGCTCGTAAAAATTGAGGAATCTGGTGACTCATGCCGTTTTTACCTTCGTTTCTTGTCCAGGGTGCCTGAACCGCGCCGGGAGAGAGCTGACTTATTTGGCGAACGTGGAGAACGATTCGATTCAATCGTAGGATCTCGTCCGACCGATTTGCGGCAGTCGCCTCTTTATTCGCCATAGAGCGACGATAATTTTAACACGCTCCGTTCTATATTCTGATACGAACGATGAGTCGGCAGTCTCTTAAGCAAAGAGTTGTATGAATTTTTTATGGGTGACTGCATATTGCATTTTCTCGTTCTCGAATAATAGACAGATTTTGGGATGGAAAAGAGTACGAAAAATAAAAGTGCAACAAGAGAGAATCAATTAAATCAGCATTATTTCTGAATGCGTTTATATAATATGATTGTCCTCAACTGTTTTTCGGTTTTTTAATTATTTTCTTCAGGGTTCAGAGGGCACGGTGGAGATAAAAAAAAAATCAGAAAGCATGGCAGAGAGTCATTGCAGAAGTGTCATGGGGCATAATTATGGTGATGCAAATTGAATGTCAACGTAACGTTATATATCATGACTTCCTTGACGCCAGTCGTGGTGTGGTTGGCATTTAAAGATTCTTCCCCTCATTATCGCACCGGCTATGGCCGCTCGTTATTACGAAAACAAAGAAAGTAGTACGAGCTGAGGAGAGCCGCGTTTCAATCCCCGAGATTGAAAAGTGAAATGAGCCAGCCCTTAGGCAGACACACGCTATACCTCACCCTATAATCGAGAAAGAGGTGGTTGTTGACTTTTTGACACAAATGCAAGATATAGATGAAGTTTTTGTTTTAAATGTTTCCCTGTATCTATTATAATATATTAATTTATTTGACTCTGTTATACATAGATTAATATTAGAAAATTATTAAAACTGTTAAAATAATAGAAACTGCAAAAATAGGGAAAATGCAATGATAGAGCAAAAATATAAATACAAAATATACACATATTTTGTTGAGCTTAACTGTATAAATATAGAATTCCGATCTTGTAACTTCTAAAGAAACGAGCAAAGCTCAGATTTTCTTCCTCATTCACGTTTCTGTTTTTCTCTGCGAGTGCTTTTATATGTACTATAAATTAACGTTACACTACCACGATAAATTGACGCGATGTTCCCGTATACGCCGAGCGATGCTCGTAAACGTTACCAACAAAAGAGACAAAGAGATGGGGCTGCCGGAATGTGAACGCGCACGCAGGAATGTACGCGGTTAATGCATGTTGTACGTGCTCGGGAAGGTGCGTATTTCGTGGATGGAGGCAACCGGAAGAGGCTGAGGGCACCCGAGTGGAACGCGGCCCGACGGTGCAGAGAGGAGTAATGACACTGTGGTGTAAGTAATCGTCAAATAAGGGCCTTCCTAAGCAGCGACGTAGTTAATAAATTGACTAATGTATTATAGCTATAACTTTAATTTTGTGTGTGTGTGTGTGTGTGTGTGTATGCGTGAATGTACAATTAAAATTATAGCGTGAATGTGGTATGCGTGTGTTTTTAATTCTATAAGATGCATGTTACAGACTCAGTTTTAAAATTAATTAGAAATAAGAATTACTCCCGTGCGGAGTCCATCAATTAAAAAGCAGCGATTCGTGTTAACTTGAGTGGAAACAGCCAGGATTAGCCAGGGTATCGACTCGACTATTCATCGAGTTAACGGCAGCTCATTTTTCAAATGAACGAAGAGAGAGAGAACTTAGAGAAACGCTCGCTACGATCCACGGACTAGATTGCGCGGATCATTGAACTGCACTTTATGACCGCGTAATGTACAATCTGGACGAAAGTGACGTAACTTCAAATCGCTTTGTCCGTGTAACAAATCTCTCGTGCATTCTGAGAATGGACCGGTATCCATTATGTTCACGTAATATACCTGGATGGCGTCAAAAATGCCTAGAACGCGCAAACCGATAGAAAGGATTAATATAATATAATATATGCATGTGGGATTATTCGGGGAATTTAATTTACATATTTAAACCCAAATATTCACAGTAACAAGAGCACGAGCCGAAGAGACACGATTTCTCGTTGGCTTGATTTCTATCTTCGATAGATATTCGACGAAAACGAGCATTTCTCATTAAATCCTATTTTGCCTCGATAAATGTACACGGATGTAATTTCTTTCAGGGATATAGAAAATGAATATTCATTAAGTGTCCTCGTTCCGACTAATCTCGGTCTCTCGACACTTATCTAGATCGACGAATGTACTGAACAATGAAGAAAACGAAACGGTCTGTAAAGAATGTTCTCACTTGTAAATACATTTTACACGCTGATAAATCTGTTTGAACTTCTCATCAACCGTCGTACGTTTATCGCGTACACACATCGTAACACATGTAGCATACACCCATTAAATAGACTAATATCGGAAAAACATATAACAGCCTTAATTAGGGCCGGGTAATTTTCCTAGTTTCGCACCGCGGCAATGCGTCTGGAGATTTTCTATAGGAAAAACTGAACTCTACATCTTTTACTCTCGATTAAAAAAAAATATTAATTCTCGTATAGCTACTTATCAGACATATAGCCAGGAGAGCTGTCTATGTATTAGATACGTGATATCGATCGCTTGTCTATTAATACCGCTGCTCTAATTCACCCCTGGCGTGGAATCTCAATTATAGTTTAATGATTTTACAGGTTAATAAGGTACTCCATGGCTTCCTATATATTTATGAAGGAAATACGTCGGGGTTTGGCGAGTCATTAAACGAATCTCCATGACGCTAATCTTAAATGGCGCGATCGATCTCACGCGATCCCGAACAAAATAACGTAAAAATAATTGAAAACGAATATTTTTTTTCCACCCTAGAGATGCGATAAATGATTTTCCCGAGTTTTCAGGATCACACGAGATTCCTAGACGCATCCGCGGTAATTGCGAGCCGCTCGTCGTACGTATGAATTTTACGCGAATCACCTTTATTATTATAGCGGCATGCGATCGTACGCGGCTACGGCGAACGGAAGAGCGGTTTGCGCGGGCAAAGGGAGGAGATGGTAGAGGAGAGGACGCGGGGACGGGGGGGAGGAAGAGGCGAGCCCGCGCGCCCTCGACTCCGGCCGCTGTGGATGCTGCATTCCCGCGAGTGCACTAATGCATGGACTGAGTTATGTAAATAGCTATCCGGCGAACAACGCGCCGCGCCGGGTTAAGCGCGGCCGTCTTGCCATCTCCGCAATATCGAATAACGGTGCCTCGCGGCGCGACCGCGGAAAGTGTAACTCCTCCGCACGATGCTGCGCGTGTATAACATGCGCTTCTCCGCGACACCCCCGCACTCGGCCACCTCCCCATGCGAGTATCCGCGAAATCCGACGGGAACGGCGAAGCGTCAACGGGCCCCGACGTGAATGGAACCGCCGCGGCGGTATTTTCAACGGCGACGCCGATGATGACACGCGGAATTTCTAGGGTCCGTCAGGTAATAGCGATTAAATTTGCGAAGCGTCACGCGTTGAGAGTATTACGCGCTGACTTGGAGGACGCGGACGCGGCATAAAATTATAATCTCCATTATGAGATAAACGAGGAGCAATCGCGGCGACGCTAAGTCCGACACTTTTTAATAAAAATTACCCTTCGGGAGAGTCCTTTTAGCCTTAAATTTTTTTTTCAGGAATACTAAAAATACGCATCAAATGATGTGCAGACATTCAACGCCGTTATGACGTACCGCGATTTGCGAATCTGTGTTAAATCCACTCCTTCGTCTCGTACCTAATGTATTTCACTCGATCGCTCGTTATGCGATGTCAATATTTCGACACGTGATCATCACGTTCCATTAGATTCCTCTTGGCCGTTTCCTAGAAGCGTCGTGCAAGAAGCCGGTATAAATGAAATAACACCTCGGTCCGCGCCTGACAGATTAATCTCTTCCTTTCTTACAAACCTCTCGCGCCATAAACATCGTATATATCTCCGGGAAGCGCGAGCTAAACGGATATCGTTTAGAAGTTTCCTCGAAATGCCGCGTAGCGGCCGTTCTTCTCCGGAGCTATGTAAAAATAGCGGCACCATTAGGACTCGAGCAAAAGGAAGCTAATTGTGCTACTTTCCCGTCAAGTTTGTCATACTGTATGTAGTTTATTTAACACTTTTATTTTATTGGATTTTATTTCAGTAACACGACGATGAGACATTTATATCTCCAAGTTATTAACTTTCGATGATTATAACTTGGTACAACAATATAGATACATTCAATATTGCTTTGAAATATATATAATAAGTCCATTTTTCCATGTCTTTGCTCTTTATCACGGTAATTTTATCTATAAAATAATTTTATATATTTATCTTTACTAAAAATATGGAAAGAATAACAGTATTTCATAAAAATATGTTTTCATAAATTCCAATTCGTACTTTTCGTGGTTAGTGTTACATGAATCCACAGTATGTGCTTTTATTATTATTATTATATTTTTTTTTAAGAAAATAAAATACAGGGAAAGTTAAATGCCAAGCTCGATTTAACCATATTATTACACAACGTTGCAAAGATGGATGGCATAACGCGCGAACACGGAAGAGCAGGAGGCTATAAAAAGAGCTGTTCTCTTTTATAATCGCGGCGACGTATAGCTAAACCCATCGAGACGGATATTGAAGAAAAAAAATAAGGGAAGAAAAATTGATCAAAGGAATCGCGCGAAGGTTAACGGTTGCCTTGAAATTGCCAACGAGGCGAGAGAATCGCGCGCGTGCAATTTACCTTTTATTAACGGCCGGGTGCAAATGCATGTTTGCGGCGGACAGCAACGTTTCGGATTAAGAGACGCGCAAAGAAGTCGCGCGATTAATTCTCACGCGAGCAACGGGATTTTTGTTTCGTTACTGCCGCGCGGCTCCAATTTACCCGGCTAATTAATCGGTCTCGCGCTCGCTAATTACCGTCGACCTGCAAAAATTCCGCGCGGCCTCTTTCGCTCGAGCGACAAAGGAGCCGAGGAGAGAAACGTAATTTGCGTGTCCCCCGACGTGCTCGATAGAGAATCGCGGAGGAAGAGAAAACGATCGTTTCGCGATGGGTTTCGGGTTTCAAGGTGAAAAGTGCGAAAAAGAAAAGAAAAAGAGAGCGCCTCGGTGGGGAGGGGGAGGTTCCTTTTTACTTTTACAAAAGAGTTGCGTTGTTATCTCCTTTGTTACAAACCGGTTACCGCGACGCGCGATTTCGCCATCGGCAGGAAGGGCTCCTTCCGGCCCTTACGAACCTTTCTTGGCCGATCGTATCTTATCCGCGTGACTCGTAAAACGTGCGAAACCGTTGTCAGGGCCCAGGAAGGGAATCACGGGTGCGTGTCGCGGCGCCCATGATGTGTGCATTACGCAGGTGTGCAAATGGAGGCAACAGCAAGATACATCCTTAGACGCACCCTCTCTCGAGCGGCTAGGCAAATAATCCGATCTCAAACAGCCGCAAAGCGACCGCTTAATTGCGTTACCCGCGCGGTGATAAAGAAAGTATATACGTCTCGCGGAGGGGGCGCAGGGGGATGGAATCTAATCGTCTCCGTTTGCGCGGAGCGGACGCGCCCCGGGAACTTTACACCTGCAATCGCGATTTCGCATTCCACGGCGCGAATCTTCGCGGTAGCGTGATTTCTGCGAAATCAACTTTATCTCGCTCTTTGGCGTTACGTACCATAAACGCGATAGCGCCATGGTTATCTTACGCAAACAAAGGAGGCTCGCTCGTAAAACGAGGGGATTGCCGCGACTCTTTCACGTTTCGCGCATCGTGGTGCAGGGAGAACGACACGGTGGGGAGGGGGAGGGAGGGATGATAATTTTCTTGCGTCGAGATCACGCGGTGTCACGCGGTGTGGCGTCGAAAAAGCAGAACGGTGACATCACGCGCGAGCCCGCTCCGGTCACTGGCGCGGCCCAACGATCGGACAAACACGCCGTGCACAGCCACAAACGCATCACGAGGCGTGCACATTCGGATAGGTCCCACAATGGCCGGTGTGTGCACGCGGTCCCTCCGACTGATAATAATTACGGGAGGGGCTGAAGCGGACTTCCGCTCCGACGTATACCTACGCGATCCGTGTGGCGTATACGAGCGGCCGTTCGGGAGCGAAAACCACCTACGGATATTTCAGGAACGGCGGCGGCGCGACTTCGCCGGCGCGCGGCATTTATAGCGCGGAGTTTTGCGGGCGGAAAATTGAGCTGCTAAATCAACACGTGCTTAACCCACAATTCCTGATACTCGGGGCTCAACAATTGTCTCGTTCGAATTGTGACAAAAGGCCCTTGTGACTTTGCTCCGAGTGCCAGTGGCCACTTGACCACTCGAGTAATATTCTGTCGATGTCACTTTTTTGCGCTGTTATCTGCTTATCTACGATAATTAATCGAGAGACGGTGCTTGGCAGATTAATTTGGGAACCCCCTTGATGTCCTTGAAGTCCCAGGTAAATCGCTTCGATTATCGACAACAGAGAACATTAATCGCAACTATTTGAAAAAAAGAAAAGGAAGTTGTAACGTTAACCACGTGGCTTTATCATACATTTACTTGGTGGGAATTTCTGCCACGCTACTAGATACTTGGAGTTCACAGCAGGCCGAGAATAGATGGTCCACTCACTGTGTGAATATTCGGCGACCGAATGGTACTCGGGTCGTTGCAATTATTCCGACATTTCTAATCGAGCCCGCTCTGGTAACAATAACATGCGGATATAGCGATGATACGGGAGAATAATAGGAAGTAGGAAATGGAAAAAAAGTATATTATGGGGATTCCGGTGTATCACGGGGCCGTAGCATCACGTTGTTTCGAACGATTAGTCACCGTCCGTCCGATGGTATAAATCGGGGAAACGCTTAACAACGAAAATAAAGACAAGCGGAAATGTGGTCTGTTACTTTCGGAATAAATAATCGCGCCGCGTCGTATACATGAAAGAACTCCCTGTCGTTCCGTGCTGTAAAGTACGCCATGGTCAAAGAGCACCTGGCCCTTTTCTGTCGCGTCGCTGAAAGAAGAGAGTCAAAGAACGGGGGGGGTGGGGGATTCTAAGAACAACGCGAGCAAATCGAAACCATTGAAAATACAGCAGAAACACATTCCCCGAAGTGTTGGCGAATTGCTAATGATGATCAGAGTACCTGGCCTTTCTATCGCTAAAAGATAAGTATTTAGAAAATAGAGATTTCGTAAACAGCGTGAATTTAAAGGCATTCGAGACGCAGCGAAATACATTCCTCGAAGTCGTAAATTCCTTTCGGATCAAAGACTAATGATAGTGATTAGAGTACCCGGCCCTTCTATTGTATCGCCGAAAGAAATCGAAAATATAGATTCTCTCTCTCTGATAACACGAACTCTAAGTTATTCAAAATACGGCAGAAACATTCCTCGTGAATTTCTAATCCCTTTAATCAAAAGGATAGATGAAAAGGCTCTCTCCGTTCTCTTCTATCTTCGTAGCTAGCTTAGAAAATTGAATTCCAGCTTCCTCTATCGGATTCCAATGATTATGGATTGGCATAAAATTCCCTGAAATAATCGATTCATTGTCAGTTACGAAACAGAAAGTGCACGCTAATTCCTTTGTGTTGCTAAAACGTATCTCCATTCTGGCATTCTGGCTTTCGCGCCGCGGCTCTTGAATCGTTTCGAAACGGTAAAGTGGTACCCTTTCAGGATTCTAAATAAGCCGTGTTACGTCGGCAACGCGTTGAATGAGATAAAGGGGTACGTTCGCAGCGCGTCCGGGGAGGAGAGATGATGCGTCGGGGATGAATGTGCAATAATAAAGCCGACGAGGCATAAATAAACTCACCTTTCGAAGTTTCTCCAATTCATTCGCATCTGCAGCCGCCGGCTGTGCCGCCTGTCAAGAATAGAAAGTATCAAATTATTTGACGGCCGCCGCTTTATATGTAACGCATTAAACGAGCATTTTCAACGAGAGTAACGCGAACCCCTCACCCCCCTTCCTCCTCTTTTTCCACTATCTCCTCCGCGGCCGCGGGTATCTCTGCATACTCGCGCGAGCGCGTTGCATCTTTCGACATTTAATCGGTCCGGCACAATAGCAGATATGCGGTCGGCGTTATCCGGCAGAAATCCCATTTATTGTATTTAAATCGCGTTGCAAAACTCAGGCGCGGACCAGCCGCTCGAAGGATTTCATTGTGCTTTGCGTTACGAATTTCGTAATTAGTCGTAAAGTGGGAACGCACGCGCGCGAGCCGCGCCGCTGCTTGCGCTATCGCTTACCTCCCGTCGTAATTCAAGCGCGTTATTAAGCCTAGCGATTCCGGAACAAGTAGGAATAGTTTCACATCCTTATGGAGGTACAATCCGCGCGGAATGCACGAGATTGCGGCGCACGCGAATTCTTGAATCGATTTGGCGTAAACCGTGATCGAAAAACCGTAGAAAACTTTTACAATCCGGTTTAACCGCCGAGAGACGAAATTCATCAAGTCGAAAGATTTTCAGAATTCAAAACGGCATCATATCAAATTTAAAAATTCGTGAGAAGAAAAAAAAAAGTTAAGGCAAGAACTCGAGAAGAATCGCAGATGAAGGGAAATACGTATATCACACATATACATATATATATATTTAACTCCTTATGCATTTACCTATGCACCCAAAAAAAATTTTTGCTGATATGGACAGATTTTTTGACGTCATAATCAAAATGTATCGCTAATTTTTGTATCGCTAGAATCTTGATTGTCACGTATAGAATTTATATAAATTCTGCTGCCATCAGTTAGATTGATTAAGTGCAATACATATACATATCACAATATTTACTAATCATTTGTCTACCTCAGCTAATTTTTACACGCGTAATTTTTGTTCAAGTTGCAAGATCATTTCTTTGAGTGTGCAATGCGGTGCCGCATTCCTTTACGCGAAACTATTTCTATACGCTCCAGAATCTTTTAGCGCCGATAGAACGTTTCTTATACCCCTCGTATAATATATTTATATATAACAAGATACCGCAACATCATCTCCGGAGCGGATGATATTTCACGTGCGTAGTTACCGTTACCGCGATATTAAGAGAGAGAAAAAGAGAGAGAGAGAGAGAGAGAGAGAGAGAGAGAGAGAGAGAGAGAGAGAGAATTGTTTCGCGTTGTGAAAGAAAAGTGTACTGCAAAACAGTACACAAAAGGCATTCACCTCCTTTGGCTTCGGTTGTTCCCAGAGAGCGGCCGCGGCGTCGTCATCGCCGCCGCTGCCGTTCGCCGCCGACGACCTGCTGTCCGCGAAATTCACGAGCGAGAAGAAATTATTGTTCCGCCCGCCGGCGTTGTTGTTGCGGTCCTCCTCGCGCTCCTCGACGTTGTCGAGGAGCTCGTAATCCAGGGACTTGCAGTCGCGGCCGCTGCTGATGAAGTTTCGCGCGAACGCACTCTTGAAGAAGCGGCCGGGCGAGACCTCGCTGCCGAGAGCGAACTCCACCTTCGGGGTCTCGGCCGTCATCGCGAGGGGGGTGAAAACCTATAACGGTGGTACGCACCGCCGGAGCACTGACAGATAATAATGATGATCCCGCGAAGCGCCGCTCTCTACACGTGAACATTCGCGACGCGGATCATCGTCGCACACATAGGTCTCTCTCGTCGTTGGCGTAGAGGAGAGAAAAACAAAACACAAAACACGAATGAATTCTCCCTAGCAGCGCTCCGCGCGCGCAGCTTTAAATCGCCATTCGTCGACCGGGTTCGGAGCAACCGAGGGAAAATCGCTCGAGACGCACGCTACGCCGGCGCGTGTTAAACTGAGCGCCAAAGTCCACGCGCAGTCCTTTTCTAGTTTCTCCCTGCCTCTCCGGCTCTCTGTCTGTCTGCGAGCGCATGCGATCCAATCGCATGACGGGCCGGGAGGGCCCGCTTCGTGTGCACCGGGGTATTGTTCGCAAGAAGAGGGAAAAAAAAACTAGCTCTGTCTTCTCTCGTGCGTTTATTGACACGAGACACAATTGATTCGGTTTGTTGAAAAATGGGCGAGAGCATTGAAAATTGTACGTGCGAAAGAACTTCGAAGGAGCTTCTCATTGTGTAGTCAAAAAATGTTGAGTACTTTCTCGTTTCTTACTTGAGATTCTATTGTGTCAAATACAATTCTTGCAAACCATTGCATTTGCTTCGGAAATGAAAGATTTCAAACTTTGAAAATCAGTAATCATATTTAGAGGAAAATTAAATTGTAGTGAAAATGGCCAGCTGCAGAGGGGTAACAGCTGGTGCGACACCTGGACTCGCGTATATCTGGAGATTTACAAACGGCTTTCTCTCTAGAATAGTTTAGAAATTATAAATCCATCTCTGCGAATCTTACTGTAATTTTTGTAAAAAGAACAACGTATTAATTCGGCATTATCCTAATCCGATATTTTTAATAAACAGCTGTAGTATTCAAGATTTTTCAGACTGCAGGTTTGAAGAATATTAACTGAATTAAAGTCAGATAGAAAATGCAGAAAAATACAAAAATAAACTATTTTATTACTATATAGTTATAACAATTTATTATCGTGTATGAATATTTAATAATTATTAACAAATTTACACTATTTGTAGGACTTGGAATTAGAAAAAATAAAAACTGTAAACGTAAAATAACTATCAAATCTTTCCCGTTGTATTAGAAAAATTTAATCCCCGGATTGATTAGCATTTTCCTTTGTTGAGCTTATATCTAAAATGCGAACAGGTGACCGAAAATCCAAAGAAGTCCTCTTGGAATTTTTTAGTATAATAGGAGATAATCCAGACGCTACGCCATACTGCTGAAGTTTCTCAAGTCGTTTTCGAATCGAGGGATTAGATGCGACGTAACTCGAGCTGTTATCCGTTCCCAATTTCAGTGTCGCCAGCGGCGACGAATAGTTGACCAATTTTTTGTCGACGCTCGACGTCGTCGAACTGTACATTTTAGTCGGAGTACCCGTTTTGTAGCGTGTAGGCGTCGACTTCTTTTGCAATTCCACATTAAGCTTGATACTGCAGCTTTCAGCATACTTAAGTGGATCCTTAAAAATCAAGTTTAACATATTTAAATAAAGTTGAGAAATTACTGTAAAAAATAAAACATAATTAGAATTAATAATTTGTGAAGCAACGAAGCACGTTTTACAAAGTTAGATTTATAAAAAAAAGAGTGAAAAAATCATTATATTGAAATTATATAATATAAATTAAATTATAAAAAACATGGTAAAAAAAGAGAATATAGCGTACTGTAATCAGATTTCGCAGATTCTCGAAAGATTCGTATAAATGATTTCGTCGAGGATTGCGCGTAAAGGTACTTCTGTCCGTGCAATAAGCGGCCGGGACGTTCCACGAAGTTACCCTTCGCCATTCTAAATTGTTACAAGCTACGATAGATCCGACAGTAAGAATCTCCGCGTAGCCGTAAGTGCCGATTCCTTGCCAAAACAATATCGTAAGGTACGAAGGGTCGCTCGAATCCGCTTTACAATATGCCAAATGTACAGCATCGAAATCTTTCATACCCTACAACATTTCCACATAATCACAAATCATGGAATATAAAATGTGAGTCAATTTATATTTCTAAAAAAATTCAACTGCTTAACGTCTCAGACTTTTGTAAATAAGCTACACAATTTTTTCGTTATATATTCTTTTTACATTTCGCTATTTTGGTTATTCTTTTAATCAAAAAATTTAAAACATAGGATAGCATACGACTTACATATGGGGCAGAACCAATCGAGCAGACAAGCCCGACCGTATCGAACTCTCCGTAAGGTGGAGAGAACTCGGAATTCGCTATTTCGCACAGCGACGTGCACACTCTAGCGGGATAAGACGTGTCGCGCATCCTTCCCGGTTTAAAAATTGCAGACCGACGTGCGGTGAGTTGCAATTCGGTACCCCTGTTGAACAATTATGCTCGTAAAATCCGGCATTACGTACTATTACATCCGCATTATACGCGGCGCGATACAGTTACTCCTTTTTATGAGAATACTACCTCTTTCCGGAAGCCACGATATTACGGAGCGAAACGCAAGCGCCTTCTTTGAGAGTGTCGACAACAACCTCGCTGGGCGACCAAACCGAAAGAATCGCGTTCGCATTTCCGTCGCACACGCGGACTTTGAGCAGCTGCGAGACCTGTCGCGGTCCCGGCAAGCTTTCCCGCAATTTTGACTGCATCCTCTGCTTGAACTGCTCCTCCCTCTGACGTAACTCTTGCAGCAATTCATCATGTCGTTTCTTAGAGACGGATTCCTATTTATAACGGTAACGAATATGACGTTGATGTCCCGAGGGGAATTCACAACTAAAATAAACCGAGTATATACCGTATACAAGTTTTCGTAATCCTCGCTCAATTGAATCGCCATATCATCAGTTTCGCAAGAAAGTCCTTTTCCTTGAAAGTCCTCCGCTTTAGCATAGAACGTCTCTATCTTGGCCCAACACTGCTGCTCGTATTTGCTCTGCGCTTTCTCCTCGCTTTTAGCGTTTCTGACAACTGTCGCGGAAAAATAAGCATAAGAATCGGAACGCATCCCTTTTGGGATCCCGAGTTACATTAGAACGCGATTTCTTACTCGAATCTCCGGATACAGTTTTCTCATGATATAACATCGGATACACTCTAGCGACGACAATCGTCATTTTGCCGATTAAGCCACCGCTCGGACACACGTTACGCAATTCGATGGGTATCGGCCCCGAACACGGCGCATATCCCAATTTCGTGTCCCATCGTGCGCGCCTGGTTGAATTCGTGTGCAATTTCAGACACACGTCGGCCGGTACCTGGGCGACGAGAAATTTAAATATAGTCGATTGATTCTCGTTTCCGATTTCGATAAAAATCGACGCCTACCTCGAGCGGGTGAAAACCTTGGTCGCAGTTGAGTAATTCCGCGCCGGACATCACCAATTTCGTGCCCTCTCTTATTTTACCAGTCGATATGTTTCTTATCATACCTATATCGATGCAGGCATTTACACTGTACCAGCCATCGGTTAATTCTATTCTCCATTTTGGTACTCTTATAGGACTCTTACCTGTTTCCATTGTTTCCTTACTTACATTGTTATTCTGTAAATTGGAATACGTGAAACACATGCTAAAAGTTACCAAATTCAATGTAATTAACGTTGTTTTTTTTTTTAATTATAAATAATATACTATAAATAACATTACTTCAACTATAGCTGACACGCATAGAATCATTCTCTTCGATGCAACGTCATCCTTTTCCAAGATACGTCTTATTATTGGTCGCTGAAACCGATCGATCTCTCGGTCGTATCGATATTTTAATTGTGCCATTACGTTCGAAGGTGTCAATGCCCTAAAGTTTATGTGAAAAAATATATAAAATAAAATATAGTCTCTTTCTTTGCCTAGCTTAGAAACTGTTTGCTAAAGTTTCATAAAATTATGCCAGCTCCGCGTGGTAGTATTTAGCAATTCAATTATTAATTAATAGTTATGAAGAATTTTAATTCTTGATTGTAATAAGTGATGAAAATAATAATGTTCATTAATTTTCAATCAATCAATTATATGAACTCGTTTGACAATTACTTTTATTATTTAATTATATTAATTATGATTATATATTTTTTAAATTCAATTATTTTTATTAGTAAATAATTTAATCTATCAATGTCCAATACTGTTGCGTGACTTAATCCAGCTTAGAGGCGCTTTGCTTTCGTTATGTTATACCTGGGTAACTCAGCTGAGCCAAATCTCATTCGGTCCATCGACGCCAACTTCCATACGATCCAACGGTAATGATTCTCGATCCAGCGTGCGGGCACAAGATTCGGTTCCACGGCTGGACCGGCGAGAAACGCGCGGAGGAGCTCCCAGACTCCCGCGTCTCCGTTCTCGTCCATGATCAAACGCATACCATCCTCCATCTCTATCCCGCGAACGTTACTGTGCGCCACATCGTTCCCGTAAAAGTCGGAGCCGTGAAATCTGTACGTCGCGGCGGTGGCCGCGGTGATCTCCAGGATCTCCGGTGGTATCCGTCGATCAACGAGTTCCTGACGAGAGCGGGGCTGCGGTGCCGCACCACCGCCGATTTTCCGCAACGACAAACGAGCGTTAGAATTGATCTGCTTGTAACGGTACAGGTGGCCCATCGATTGCTTCTCCGAGCCGCGTCCCCTCTTCGCGGTAATTATCGCCTCCTGCTCCAACGCGGCTGCCAAGCGATCCCGCAAGATCTTCGTCGATTCGTTGATAAAGTCTATCATCACCTGAGTGTCGCCGTACTGAGTCTCATTAGATTCCGTGCTATTGCCTCTTGCCCTTTCCCTCGCGATTTGCGTTGGCTCCCGCATCTCCCTATCTGATTTATCATCCTCGATCTTTCCGCGAGATGCACTTCCGTGCACCACGTTCTCTTGCAATGCCGCATTCTCTAATATTCGTTTATCTGATCGTGGCGTACTATATTCGTTCCTTTGATGTCTCTGTTTGTCCGAACTCTTTCGCTTCTTCAAAAAGCTGCTCTGTCTACCTATAATAGGACTGCCCGCTCTATCCGATTCGGTTGGTTTTACCACGTCCCTTTCAGGCGATCCCAAGTCGGAATCTACGACGGAAGATGCTCGCCTTTTCTCTAGCTCTGGATTTCGATTCTCGTCGTTATCGTCGACACTCGTCGGATTATTGGAAAACAATTTTCTAACTTGGAATTCACCGCAGAGACGAACCTTTTTCGTTTCGGACGTGCAATTCCTGCCCAGGGGTGTGCTCTCATCTACATTAGTCTCGCTTAGCTGGCGCTTTTGCAACGATGCGCGCCCCGAGTCAGGATTGCTCTCATCCAAATAGTCATCAAAAGATAATTCTCGTGCTATTAATGCAGCATTGTTCGAAACCGGTACCCGTTGACCACTTGCAACTTGCAGTCCACCGTGCAGAATTGTTAAGTCGCGTCGATTTTTTGTCTTTTCATCATCGCGGCCAACGTTCTCGAGAGCGTTTATTTCTAAAGAACAATCTAATTGATCTGCAAATAACGCTCTCGCTCTGGATAACGCTTGTTCCGAGACAGTGATGGATGTTCCGCGAGCGGTTTGAAATCCAATACTTGAAATTTTTTCTTCTTGTTTGTTTTCCACTTTAGCGTCGATTTTATTAGTTTCGATCGCAACGGCTGATTCTGGTTTATCATCGAATTGTCCGAATGATACTTTCGACGTCTGTTCGGAAATACCAACAATGCTACCAGTAGGCTGAAATCTAACGTCTGACACTTTTACTTGTGATTCCCTCAATTTTTCGATACGAGGATTGGTTTCCTCTACAGCAACTTCTTCTAACGTATCGTCCAAATGTTCTGCAAACATTGCTTTCGCTCTCGACAGAGCCTGTTCTGAGATATTGATGGATTTACCACTAGCAGTTTGAAATCCAATTTGTGAAACTTTTGCCCCTTGTTTTTTTATTTCAATATCACTGTTATGAATCTCTTTCGTGACGATTGGTTGTAAGGAATCGTGCAATTGTTTTGCGAAAAGTGTTCTTGCTTCAGAATGAATTTGCTCTTTAGGATTAACAGGTGTGTCATAGACAGTGCGAAATTCAATATTCGAAGAATTTATATCGTACTGTTTATTATCGATTTTACTAGAAGTAAATTTAACAGTAATATTCGACTCTTCCGCGAACGACGATCTTGCTTTGGCCGGTGATTTTCCTGAGATAGATCTACCATCAGAGCATGATGGTACAGCCATATTTTTTACCGTTGTAGAATTTCTATTCGTGGATAATTCCCCGCAATATTTCATTAACGCATCGTCATCAACATCATCTGTTTCATCCGCTAATAACGCTTTCGCTCTTAACAACGCTTCTCTTGAGATATTAATCCGATTGCCACTTGCAGTTTGAAATCCAATTTGTGAAACTTTTGCCTCTTGTCTTTTTATTTCAATATCACTGTTATGAATTTCTTTCGTGACGATTGGTTGTAAGGAATCGTGTAATTTTTCTGCAAAAAGTGTTCTTGCTTTAGAATTAACAGGTGTGTCATGGACAGCGCGAAATTCAATATTCGAAGAATTTATATCGTACTGTTTATTATCGATTTTACTAGAAGTAAATTTAACAGTAATATTCGACTCTTCCGTGAACGATAATCTTGCTTTGGCTGGTGATTTTCCTGAGATAGATCTACCATCAGAGCATGATGGTACAGCCATATTTTTCACCGTTGTAGAATTTTTATTCGTGGGTGATTCCCCGCAATATTTCATTAACACATCATCATCAACATTATCTGTTTCATCCGCTAATAACGCTTTCGCTCTTAACAACGCTTCTCTCGAGATATTAATCCGATTGCCACTAGCAGTTTGAAATCCAATTTGTGAAACTTTTGCTTCTTGTCTTTTTATTTCAATATCACTGTTATGAATTTCTTTCGTGGCGATTGGTTGTAAGGAATCGTCCAATTTTTCTGCGAAAAGTGTTCTTGCTCCAAAATAAATTTGCTCTTTAGGATTAACAGGTGTGTCATGGACAGTGCGAAATTCAATATTCGAAGAATTTATATCGTACTGTTTATTATCAATTTTACTAGAATTAAATTTAACAGTAATATTCGACTCTTCCGTGAACGACGATCTTGCTTTGGCCGGTGATTTTCCTGAGGTAGATCTACCATCAGAGCATGATGGTACAGCCATATTTTTCACCGTTGTAGAATTCTTATTCGTGGGTGATTCCTCGCAATATTTCATTAACACATCATCATCAATATTATCTGTTTCATCCGCTAATAACGCTTTCGCTCTTAGTAACGCTTCTCTTGAGATATTAATCCGATTGCCACTAGCAGTTTGAAATCCAATTTGTGAAACTTTTGCCTCTTGTTTTTTTATTTCAATATCACTGTTATGAATTTCTTTCGTGGCGATTGGTTGTAAGGAATCGTACAATTGTTCTGCGAAAAGTGTTCTTGCTTCAGAATAAATTTGCTCTTTAGAATTAACATGTGTGTCATAGACAGTGCGAAATTCAATATTCGAAGAACTTAAATCGCACTGTTTATTATCGGTTTTACTAGATGCGAATTTAACAATAATATTCGACTCTTCCGCGAACGACGTTCTTACTTTGGCCGGTGATTTTTCTGAGATAGATCTATCACCAGAACATGATGGTACAGGCATATTTTTTACTATTGTAGAGTTTTTATTCGTGGATTCTCCGCAATATTTCATTAACACATCGTCATCAACATTATCTGCTTCATCCGCTAACAACGCTTTCGCTCTTAACAACGCTTCTTTTGAAATGTTAATGGGATTGCCACCAGCAGTTGAAAATAAAATAGGAGATTTATTGACTTCTTCACCAAGGCTTTTATTTACAAGTGGCTTTTTGCAATCTGCATACGATGTGTCCCATTTTTTCAATTGTTCTGCAAATGGTTTCGGTTTGGATAATGTTTCTTTTGCAATGTTGACAGAGACGTTATTATCAAATGAAAAGGATGGTAAATCCATATTTTTCAGTTCATTAAATTTTCTCTTAGCGAATGGTTCATAATTCTGTGTCTGCGTTTCATCCATATCAAAGGCATCAGCAAACAGCCTCTTCGCTTTAAGTAACGCTTGCTTTGAGACATTAATTGAGGCACCACGAGCAGTTAAGAAACCTATATTTTTATTCTCCTCGACGTTCCTTCCTTTATTAATACCCTCGATATTCTGTTCGTAGTTACATCGTGGCGTAGTAGTTTCCATTACTTTCTTATTATTAAAAGTATCGGAACATAACTCATCTATTATACTGAATGAGGCATTGTCAAAAAACTCTTGCGTGGATGTGTTTGAACTATCAGGTACAGCGTTTATAATATTTTCTGATTCCTCAGTGTTTGATCCATCTTGACTTTTATTAAGAACTTTTGGCTCGCAATCCTTAGAAGCACTTTCAAGAGATGGATTACATACTGCGACATTTATAACGTCATCTCGCACTATGGAATTAGCAATGTCAGAAGTAACAGATGCACCTTGCACATTTACAGTGATATCTTCATTGTTAGTCACAGCCAGTGGATCTATAGATATAGAAGTTCTAAATATACGACGCTTGGAACGTCTCCTCGTCACTCTAGGGGCAATAACAGGGGAAATAATTTTGTCAGCGCTTTTAACAATTGAAAGTTCAGGTGTGCGCTGTTTGAACTTAGGTGTTTCTTCTTCCATCTGAAATATTAATGATAAGCGGGACATTTTTTATAATACTCGACAGTGGACAGCAATACATAAATGTAACAAGTTTATAAAAAGATGTGTTACTCTTTCTGTTGAACTAGTCACTGGATTTGTGTGAGATTCAGCTTGCGGTGTTTCTAAGTCGCTACTCCACTGTTCATTTATTTTATTTAAAAATGGCAACAGACTCAAGGGTGTAGAAGGCACTATGGCATCAGTCATTGGTTCTCTGTCGTTTTAACAATTTCAATGTAATCAATAATTCAGAAATAATGTTCATTTATCAAAAAAATATTGACAGGCACAATATAATTTATTTTATTCTTACATTACTGTATTAAAGACTATGATCTCTGTCATAATAAAATTTTAAAATAACAAAATAAAAACTTATTCTACATTACATTGAATCTATCAAATAATTTCAAAGTAACCATAATTCAAGAAACAACTTGTTTGTCAGAAGCATTATTGGCAGATATTATAATTCATTAACTTCACCTATTTGCACAAATTTGTTCTTATGTTATATATCATTATATTAAACATTATATTAAACATTTGTTATAAAATAACAAATAAAACTTGTCATAAAATAACAAAATAAAATGTCTTACATTATATTAGATCTATGATTTTACTTATTTGCAATAGATTTGTTCTTATATTATCATTACTGTATTAGACATCTATAATCTCCATCACAATAAAACTTTATAGTAACAGTATAAAAGTTTGTCTTACGTCATATGGGATTTAACAATAATAATTTCAAAATAGCCAATTATTCAAGAAACAATTTGTTTATCAGAAGTATTAATGACTGGCAATATAATATAAATGATTTTACTTATCCACAACAGATTTATTCCTGTATTGTAATTACTATTAAACATTAATCTATTGTATGAAACTTTAAGGTAACAAAATAAAAATGTGTCTTACATTATATTGGAACTATCGAATACTGTTAAAGGTGTCTCGGACCGACTTAAAACCGACGTGTCCTGGGAGACGTTGGCTCTATACTTAAACTCCTTCTTTTGTTCGTCATCTAAAAATTCGTGCGTATAAAGAAAGACAGAAAAAGGAATGTCATCCATGATTCGGGGATCGACAGCGAGCCTTACCTGAAAACAATTCGTCGGACTCATCCTCAGTGTTGTCAGTCTCAGGTAAATCCACGGTCGAGCGATCCAGGTCCATTTTCGTTGCGTTGTTCATCGCTTCGCGGCCTGTTTACCGGCCCACCTCGATCTACCATCAGCTTGTAGAGGTTGTGATTGCACGTTGTGGTCAATGAGAGATGCAAACGAATCAGTCGGTTGATCCGTCACTCGATCCCAGCTAACACACGCGCACAGATGCAACTGTTCGGTTTCAACGTGGCTCTGCAGTTGCCTTTGTTCTGAATCTTCCTCATGTAATAACGCGCGAACCTCTAGTATTGCACAATGAAAAAAAAACCCGCACCATCAGATGACGACAATTCACGCGGGGACACGGCGCTGAACGTGGGTCACGTGGTGGCGAGCTGGTATTATGAATGACAACTGAACTGCCATCTGACGATATGTTGGATTAATTAGGGAGTACGCGAACGGACGGTCAAGGGAAATGGAGGGACCAACAGGGACCAAGCGTAACGGAATAAAATGTCAACTGTGCGTTCTAAGTTTTATATTAAAAAAGTACGCTAATTGGAAATTAAATTGAGGCTGAAACTACTACTTGTCCTCAGAATTTAATCGCTCGGTGATTTTATAATCGACTGCGCTGAAAGTAGACATAGGTACGTTAAACGTGATTTATTCTTGTCTTATAGGTTATAAAACGCCGTATCGCACATAGACAATACATTAGAAAGTAAATATTTCCCTATTTTTTTTTAATTGAACTTCTTGTGCCCATCTTTCCTCTGTTTTTTTCATGTTGCAGAAAAAAAAGAGAAAAGGTGAAAGAAGTGTAAGAAATTCAATTAAAAAGAGACTTTCTTAATAATTAATATAAAATAAGATATTAAAAATTATCCATCGTCTATTGAGACTATATAAGTAATAATATAAAATATATATATTTTTTTTATCTCATTCTCGAAGAGCACACACTTTTAGATACTTTAATTTATAAAACGGAAATAGATCACTACTCAAGTGGGAATTCAGACTAGATATTTTCGTATCTGAAACAAAAGAAACAAATCTGCTTCTTAATAAATATTTTTATGACATGTAAAGTAAATTACAAAATAATATAGAAATGTATTATTATTAATTCAACAAGAACACAATAGAATGAGTAGTAACAAATGAATTAAAATAAATAGAAATTATCATTCTCACTCGTTACATGCTAGTCCTGACTTTGCATCAAGTAGAAAACTTTAAAATATTTCACTGCATGTACAAATTTGTTGCATTATGAAGAATATACTGTATGGTAGAAAAATAGCTGTAATTTCAGCAGGTGTGAGAATGGAGCAGCTACAGACAGCGCTGACTGCTATCAAAGTGCTCCGTTCTAATGTTGGGCAAGTGTTTGAGTCCCTAGGAAATGGTTTACGAGTAGAACATGGAGAGGAGAGTAAAGAATCCAAGTACTTGCTTGAGTTACAGGAACTGTTGACTACTGTAAATGTTAACTTGAGGTAACATTTGAAACCAGGTCTTATATTTTATGAAGAATTATGAAGGACTATACAAATTAATTTATGCCACTTTAAAACACTTTAGGGATGTAGAACAGGCGATAAGTAGTTTAAATCCTCCACCTGGTCCATTTAATTTAGCCAGCACAACTTACCTCAGTCAGGAGACTACGCAGGAAAGACAGGCGCTTTATAGCACGCTTGTCAATAGCTACAAATGGACGGACAAAATTCACGAATATAGTAACGTTGCTCAGATATTGCTTAGCCAAAACTCACTAAAGAGATCTTACACGAGTGCAAGTAGAACGAAGAGAGGAAGATTTCCCACTAGCTATCATAATGTACCTCAGCAGTAAGTGATTTCGATTATTTCTTACAAGGCATAATTAGCAATAAGCGATAAAAGAAGCGCTTGTTTCGAAGCATGAATTTTAATCAGTTTTAATATGTGAAGGCAAGTCGATACTATGATATCGACGTTTGACCGACTATTTCCCGACATGACGGTGTCGGTGTCCCGTCCGTTTGCGTCAAACGCAGTGCTACATATTACTCTAGGACACGTCCTGAAAGCGATAATAGCGTTTAAAGGACTGATGATAGAATGGGTGGTGGTCAAGGGTTACGGCGAAACGATGGACCTATGGACGGAGTCCAGGCACAAAGTTTTCCGCAAAGTAACGGAAAACGCACATGCCGCGATGCTGCACTTCTACTCGCCTACATTACCCGAGCTGGCAGTGCGATCGTTCATGGTATCGACAGTTCATTAATAATTGTATACTTGTACACCACAAAGTAATACTGTACCGTTATAAAACCGGTTGGATGCGATTCTGTCATCCGTTACCTAAGAATTCCTAGATACGCGATACGCGTGATCGTTATCACGTTATTTTCTCTTTTTTTCCAGACGTGGTTTCACAGTTTAATCAATTTGTTCAGCGAACCGTGCAAACGCTGCGGTTTGTACTTGCACAGCGCGCTTCCTCCGACTTGGAGAGACTTCCGAACTCTGGAGCCTTATCATCAGGAGTGCAAACCATAAGGCGCAGGCTATTCGAAGCTTGCATTTTAAATAAATAATCGATCTTTGGTACTTTGTCAACAATGTACAATAATATTTAAAACGTAACGATTTGTATTTTTTCTGAATATATTTATTAGTTAGAACGTTGTATATACTAAAATGTGAATAAAATATTTTTTTCTATTTCACTACGTTTTCATATGCTAATTAATCTCGTGATAAAATGATAATAACAAAATGCGTAGACCTTTTAATGGTTTTCATTAAGGGATAGTGATAAGGCAAGTAAAACATTTTTACATAGAATGTAAGGGCTTTTCTTTTATAAAAAGAATTCAGTTACATAACATTTAATAAAAATACAAATTGCACAGAACCTCGCGCGTTCTATGAAAGAAAAATTGCAAAGTATCAGACCGTACATTAATCCGAAACAACATATCATATCACATAACACTGCCGATGAAGATAGAAAGCTAATTGGATACACAACTAGATCCCGTCTCAGAATTATTGGTTTTCGCCCATTTGACTATAAAACTGTCCGAATTTCCATCAACGTCCTCTAATTCTTTCGAATAAAACTTTGCCGCTATCTTGGCGCATCCTCCTAACTTTGGTATCATGGAGAAGCTACACTCCGCGTCTGCATCCATCTCGACAGATTCCGATAGCTTTATCTTCAACTGCTCGTCTAGACCAGGCCCCTCGATCAGGAACCTACCCTTCGTCAAAGAAGTCGGCAACGGATTGCGGAATTTGGCCGAAGCGTGAAGAGTCTGACCGACGACTGCGTCATTATGCAACTATATATCAAACAATCTCATTAAATATCTTATTTTCTCTTCTTAGAGAGTTTTGCACTTATCGCTTACAAATGTTGGTTACGCGCATTTCGATAATAATTACCGTGATCTTAATGTCAGGTTTCCTAACACGGAAGTCGTCCTGCGCAAAGTACTCGAAGTTCGTGTCCTTCACGGTGGCAAGGCAGGAAATGTTGAAGGCGCATTGGTCTAATAATCTCTGATCGTACTCTTCCCAGGACACATCCATGCGAATTTCTTCGAACACCCCTGGCCGGACCAGTCTGTCGATGTTCAACCTCTTCACTGGATTGCCTACACGACCGGTGTACAGCACAGTCTCCACTCTCAGAATTACAGACACACAGTATTCCATCGTCGAATGTCGATTTTCTATTAATAGTACGACGCTGTTGGAAAAAAAAAAATTGCGAGCGAATATCGCAAATACAATAAAAGGCAAATGTATCAAAAGTAGATAGACACGACTAAACTAAGTATGAAAAAATTAATATAAATTTAAATACTTTTATATAATTTTTATATTAGATTAATACTAATGTTATATTAACACATATTATCTTGCCGTAAATTTGGTTAAGTAATTACTACATTATTTAAAGAGCACTTGCAGAAATAGTAAAGTAACCCAATCAAAAGCAAGTACCTGAATGGTTGCCCGATTATGATGTCATCGCGCAGTTCGAAAGTGAACATGACGTCGTTGAACTCCTCGTTGAGATAATAACGGCTAAATAAAGACTCGCTCTGGCGCAGCGCCTTTAGCATAGCAACACGTTCTTCATCGGACTCTAATAACATTAAAAATGGTTATTATTACATTTACATTTGGCATTAATAGTCAAGCAGATGTCACATTATATTACATTAGCATTTTAGAATTAAACAAACCAATACATTGATTGCAAAGCTGTGAAAATTTAAATAAAATAATCGATAAAGTTATAATTCTTCTTTCTGTTACATATATACAAGTGCTTGAAAATTAAAGAGGGGAAACGTTAGAAACTTTTGTAACGGCAAAAACTCGGTAAACTTTGACTCGTTACTATAAATATATGAATGAATTTAAAACAAAATTTTTTTGTGCGGACTATTTGTACTATATATTAACATTAAAATACTTTTACGTATAAGACACAACAATTATCCAAGTTACAAAATATGAACCTGTTACAACCTGAGCCATCGTGCGATGTAAACCCTTAACAATTTATTTAACTGCGCTATATTTTTTAATCTCTTACTTTTTGGATACTTGTAAGTGTGCGTGATGTCCTCTCTTGTCCATCTGCCAACCGCTTTCGTGCTGATCAGCTGGCCGATACTGCAGAATCATCATCGTCTCATTATTCAACGCCATCGGTTCTAATTTTTAATTTGCTATGAGACAATACAAACAAATTCGCCATACGTACCCGTACATGTCCTTGCGGACCAACTTCAACGGCTGCGTAGGCCCGTTGTAACGCCAGTAGACTACCTCGGCGAAAAGGAACGCGTTGTCGTAGGGACGCAGGACTTCACCCTTCTTCACGGCGGCCACCGATGCCGGTCTGCAACGATACACGCCCTCGCTCCGTTCCTGAGGAGTCGCGTCGATCGCCTGCCATCCCGAGCAATCCGACGACAAATCCAATCGCGTCATCCAGACTTCGTTCCAAACGTGAAAATTCCTATCAATATTTTATTAATTATTTTATTACCTATCGTCATCAACGTTTTCTAGTGTTCATCTAAAATCAACTGCGAGAGCACACTCGCTCGAGTAATAAAATCAATCTTTTTTTTCCTCGATTTCACCATTTTCCTTTTCCTTATTGCGTTTGATCGTGACTTACATTATATTAATCAAAAAGGCGTTTTTTCCATCTTCAAATTACCATATGGAATCGTTGTTAAGCTCCTCCATGATCTTGCCTTCCGCATCCACGAAGTAGTCCACGGTCAGACTACTCTGGGTATCGTGCGCACTCGAGTAGTTGGTTATCACTCGACAGGGTATACCGAGAGTGCGACAATTTTCAAACAACTGTATTTTTTCTAATATTTATGCTAAAATTTTGAAAAAATGGATTAACTTTAAAGTTTATAGAAAGTATTTACAAACTTTTGGTATTAAAATTTAAGTAATTTTATACTTAAAAAATTATTATACTTCGCGATTAAAAAAAATGAGTTTTTGCAGTTTTTACAGTTTTTGAGCTTTTTTTCATTTATTGCGGTATTTGAAAGGTACAAAGCGCTGAATTTTTAGTTATGGGTGGTAACAAAGAGTATGTATGCAAAGGGTTAATATTAAAGAATAAAGGAAAGAGTAGTGAATCGTTACTTTTTAGATAACGGTAACGGTAATAAATTATTTTTAGAAAGTAACTTTCCTATATATATAATGTATTATTTCCCAGGTTATATAATGTATTATTAAAATGCGCGCACAACAATACACACTATTTATTGACATTTTTATTAATTTTATTAATTTTAAGGAAAAAATAAAAAGGGTATAAAAAATAACCTTATATTGTAGTATACATATATAGTATTTATTATACGTTACAAATAATTATAATTTTTTTTAATTTAGCCCATTTACACCTTTTCTTTTAATTCAAGTTTAGTATACTAAAAAATTGTGTGTGTATATAATGTTTTTAATTTTTAACGATTAATCGCTGATTTTTCTCTTTTAATAATGTTGCATAAATTATAACCTCAAATGATAAAAGGTGGTTCCCCGTTTATTGCAGCTGATACTTTTTTATTTCTCAATATTGTCACATGATTACCGTCGACGTAATGTACTTGAATCATATTTTGAGTAACCTTAAATAATTATATTTTTTATTAATTCTAAAAATTTTGATGGCTTATTGCAACAAGAAATAAATTATTATATGTGCAACTTTTTAAAAATACCTTATGCAAACCATAATCTTCATCTGTTATTGATATATGCAACGGCTGTGTAGGTTTTAGCAAGATTATAGGAGATTTAATTGGTGGCAAAGTAGAAGGATCGTAGTGCCGAATAGCGGATGAATATTTGTAAACTGTAGTACACAGCGTTTTTAAATTTGCTGGAGACAGTGATCTATTCATAACTAAAAACGATCTTGCGAAAATATCGTATCGCTCTTCCCAGGTATTACATTTCTCTAATTCCATTACAATCTATATTACACATTTTTTTAAATATAAAAATTTACATTTACAAAATAAAAATCCATAAATTACAAAATTATAAAATAGAAAATATTGATAATAATTTCCACAAAAAATACAAAAATATATCACAAATGTACAATAAATTTTAACTTGTAAAATTGAAAGCACGATTATACCTTTTTATTAATTTCTTGTGAGTAAATTTTCATAATATTGATTAAAACAGCAATCTGAAGATGCGTTTCGTTAAAATTTGATGTAAAATGTTTATACATCATTTTTATTTGTTCGGGAGCGCCGTCGATAAGAACCAAACGTCCTTTAAAATTCAAGGCTTCCAATCTTCTTGTTAACTCTATTGCAATAATAGACCCGAAGGAGTATCCTACCATTACAAAGTTCTTTCCGTCTTTTAATTTTGGTAATACATGCTATGAAAATATTAATGTAAATATCAAAATATTTTCTGAATTTTATGCCTTACAAAATAAAATAATAAGAATTCTATATAAATATAATATAAAATTACTATATATAGTGCGATTGCGTACATTAATTATACGATTAGTTGTCTCCAATATGACGTCCGTAGCATCAATGTTATTATTTATTGTGTTATACTGTAAAGACGTTGCTAAAAATTTAATATCTGCTGATAAATATTTAAATACCGTTCCACACCCGTCCATTCCCGGTATAAGAAAAACTTCAGTCGTACTATTTCGACTTTTAGTCGAGAGATCGAAACATAACTTTGAAACAAAATCTTCGTCTTCCACAATACCAATTGGCAATTTCATGATATAGGCCTCTCCAGCATTAAGATTATTCTCATATTGTATATTATTATTACTGACGTTTATATTGGACATTTCGTTAAGTTTCGCAAAGGTGAGATTAGATAGCTCTTGTGTAGTAAGAAAAATGTCAAATTCTCGTTCCAAAGTTTGTTTGATTTCAACAGCCATCATGGAGTCCATTCCAAGTTCAGCCAGAGACGTATTTTGACTTACAACGTTCATGTCTTTTATATCTGTAATATAAATAAAAAGTTATTTTGACTTGAACTGTAATGTACTACCAGTAATTAATTACGTAAAATAAAACTGAATAAAAGATATAGTAAGTATGTAAAAGCAAAAAGTAAATATGAACTTACCTAAGATATCGACAATAACTTCCGTCGGAGTTCCATGTCCGATAGATCCTGTTTTCTTTTCTGCCACTACCATACTGCTAACAATAGGCTGGCTTTGAAGTAAAAACTTATCAAGTTCATTGAGGCAACATGATATTTTTTGTTGTAAGGTACCACCAATAATCAATTCCTTCTCATTCTCCTGCATATCAGCGACGAGACCCACGTCACCTACAGCGCCCCATTGAATTGCCAATCCGGGTAATCCTTCCTCCGCTCTCTTTTCACACACTCTTTCCATAACAGAGTTAGCCATGCCATAATTTGTTTGTCCAGCATTGCCTCTACCACAGGAAACGGAAGAGAACACTACGAAATGTCTCAGTTTAGAGCAAAGCTTTCTGGAAAGTTTATCCAAAATTTGTGTTGCACGAGCTTTCGACTGAAAGGACTCTGCAAATGTCTCCACGGTTTGATTCTTTAAAACGTTATCCTTCAACACCACACCGAGGTTGAATATCGCGTCCACTGGTGCTTTGTTTTCCGCAGTTCGCAAGAGGTATTCACAATCTTCGGAATCAGCGACATTGATATGCTTGATAATTAACACATTTACACCATACGATTCCCATAGTCGAATCTTCATGCGTTGATAACCGTTTTTTACTCCAGTTCGTGAAACCAATACTATGTTTCTGGCACCACGAAATATTAGCCAATCTGTTAACTCTAAACCAAATCCACCCAAACCACCCAATATAATATAACTTTTATTCCTGAGACAATAATAACGACGATATGCCATAATAGGCTCATTTAAAGGTTTATTTCTGTCCCGAATATTTATTATAATCTATAAACATATACATATATTAAAAATAAGCGTAAATTACGTATGAAATATTTCTGTACAACACTATAACGGAAAAATAAATGTATATTTTACAGATAATTACAAATGTACCTTTCCCATGTGTTTTCCACTTGCCATGTATCTAAAAGCTTCTTCAATATCTGTTTTCGGAAAAACTTTTACTTGAATAGGTTTAATAGTACTGTTCTTAAGATCATCACTTATCATTTTGCGTAATATTGATTTATAATTGTGATCACCAATAAATAAATTATCTAATAAAATTCCATGAAAGCTAATACCTTTCTGAAACGCAGAAATATAAAGAGGATTGTTAGAAATAAAATCAAACTTTCCGATCTCCAAAAAACGGCCGTTTTGTGCTAAACAACGAACGGAGGCAGTTAGCTTTTCTTCCGCCAGTGAATTTAACACGATGTCAACGCCACGACCATTTGTTTGCCGCATGATCATTTGTTCAAAACTGGTATCTCGAGAATTTCCAATATGTTCATCCAAAATTGTAGAAAACATTTTTTTAATAAAATTTCGTTTGTCGCTCGTGCCTACAGTAGTAAACACTTCGCATCCTTCTTTGAGAGCGAGATGAATAGCTGCCTGTCCAATGCCACCACTACCAGAGTGTATAAGTATTTTATCGCCTTTTCTCATTTTTCCAAAAATGTATAAGGCAAAGTAAACTGTACTGTAAACGCATGGGACCGTCGCAGCCTCTTCAAATGTCCATGCGTCCGGTATTTTCCAACAGAAGTCTTTATTCTTTACAACAACGTTTGCTATACAACTAAAAAAATTATATCAAGCTGGTTTTAATTTTTTCATATTAAAAAATGTAACTAGTTTTTAAAACATTATTTACTCAGTATCATGAACTCCCATTACTCGTTGTCCAGTAGCATCGAATCCAACGTATTCCATTCCAAGAGGAATATATTCAAATAACCGTCCCCGTGAAATAGCCGTATTAAGTATTAATTTACCAGTTGCAAACATGACATCTCTAAAATTCAGGGATGAGTAAACCACATATACCAAATCTTCAAGAGGAGATTCAATAGATCTATTATTTTCCATCCAATAAAATGTACTCAAATCATTACGAATCTACAAAAGTCAATTATAATACAATATATAATGTAATATATAAAACAATAATTTCAATAAATGAATTGTAAATAAAAATTATAAGCAAAAATTAAAATGCGTGAAAGTACATATTATTATTATGCATATCAATAAATTATCGATATACTTTAAAAATATTTTTTTTTGCATCACCACACATACCGTTTGACTAACGTGAGCGGTAGAAACAGGTTCGGGTTCCTGTCGTGATAATGCTAAATGTCTGTACGATCCCCAGATTCTATCAGATCGCAATACATTAATTGTCATATCTTTTTTCAATTGTTGTAAATAAAAGGGGTTTTGAAGAGAAAATTTAGGAGCCTCCTTGTCTTGAATAAGCACACCCCTAACAAGTTCTCCTCCTGGTTCTTTTCTCAAGCAGTTAATAAAACCCAACAGACCACATTCAGAGTCTCCCTCTCCAACAACTATGATTCTACTATCCTCCTCAAGTTTGCTTTTGTCGCTTATAAACGGCTTTAAATCATCTAACCAGTTAAAATTATTATTATTTATATGAACAACAATGCGTTTTTTTACATAAACTTTCTTCTTCATAAGAACAATCATTTCTTTATCGGTGCACTTTTCAAGAATAACGTTTAATTCGTACTGTTGCTGATACTTGCTATAGTCACATATGTCGCATTTTTCACGTGTCAACAAATAGCCACCTTCTTTGAGAAACGGCAAAACTTGTTCTAAAGAAGTTGGCTGTTTAGACAGAAGATTGAATCCGGCAACTATTAAGACTTTATCGTTTACAATTGGTTTGTTTATGTCAGTGATTAAAATATTTTGTGATAGGGCTTCTGAACTGAAACGATTCGGTGATGTTAATAAAGTGACATTCGTTTGTATCAATGGTATATCCTCAAAAGCTTCAATTAACAATGAAGATGAAAGGTATTCTAATGTAACACTGTCGTCGTCTTTTACCAGCTCAATGGCTTTTACTTTAGTGATTTGATGATCTTCTAGCACGAGTTGTGCTGATATCCGAATCGCTTGTTTTAAAGAAATTTTAGCGCGATCTTGGTGAGCTATAAATGTGTACTGCTCAATAACAGCAACTTGATTTAAGTTTCGGCGAAAAATCTGAGTAGCTTTAAGGCCTTGTACTTCTATTCCACCAGCTCTTATTGTGTCTATCTCTCTGTATATTTGTACTGGTAATATAGTATCTAAAATGTACCTTTATATAATACCACATAGATTTTGTGCAACTTATTGTCTGTTACAATTAATACCTACATGTATGCATGTCTGACGTACCTTTCACGTAATCTGAATTATTCTGTAGCATTGAAATATGAAGTTCAGGATTAATCACCAGTTTTTGAATACCGGTAGGAACATACAAATCTCTAGTATCGTATCCGATGAGACGCATTTGTAACATGGCATCAATAAATGTTACCCAGTTTTTCCATACGATATGTCCTTTATTGCCTGAAACGGATGCACTTTTTATTCCACGAAACCAACCACTATACTGATAACCGCGGAGTTTCAACTCCTTATAGATATCTCGGGTCGTCAGTTGCTCTTCTTCATCATAATTTTCTGATAATAAATCTGTCGAAGTCATTTCTTGTTCTGGATTCAATATGTCGTATGCTGTGCCTGTTACCACAACGCTATCACCTTCGGTTATTTCAAACTTCCCATCTAGAAAATTTTTGTGTTTGATATATATTTTTATTTTCCACGGTTACTTTAAAATTACTTATTCCACAAATACCTTTCTGTATCGCAATCCTTAATGTCACAGTATTATTTTTTATCAAATGTGTAGCACGAATAAATTTTACATCTCGAAATATTATCGGTACTGTTGAGAACATTAATCCTTTCATTATGCCAATAGTTTGCCAAACAAGTACAAGATAACTTGTTGCGGGCAGCAAATTTTTCCCATTGATCACGTGTCCGACCAAATAATCGTAATCTACATCTTTAAGGGCAATTTCGATGTATCTTTCTCTTTCCACATACTCATGTGTTTTACAGTCCGGTATAAACCAATTTTCAGAATGATTCCATCTAAAATTACATAAAAAGACTTGCTCATATACTATAAAAGTATATATATTACTGTAATATATTACCTGATCGATGGAGAGATCATAGGAGTTCCTCGGCTAACTGGAAATTCCACTGGTGGGTACAAACTGGCGATCTGCGGCTGTAAACCATAATTGTAAAGCCGTCCAATTCCTCTTAAAAATACTTCAATATTTTGTTCAGTGCGTCTATTCAATACAATGTTTGCTTTTGTACCCAAGGATTCTTTCAAAACTTTTTGCAAAATGTTATCTGGTGCGATTTCGATAGTCACAGCATTACTTGGAATTAGTTGCGTGGTTTGTTCAAAAAGAACAGGGTTTAATATACTATGTGTATGATAATCCGCTGATGATAAGCTTGCCGCTGAAGTAAACCATTCCGTACAAGGTATTGAAGAACTTATCCATTTTAAACTCCGTTTTTTTGGCCGTGGTATTACATTGTTTAAATTTAACAGAAGTTGAGTTTTAATAGATGCGAGATATGAACAATGATACGGTACGTTGCAGTAGATCTCTTTTACATGAATATTATTAAGCTGATATAAAAATACAAAATTTAACACGTGTAAAGATAAAGTAAATTGTAGTTTTAGTTTAAAAAATTAATATTATTAAAATTATTAAGTTAAATTTTTCATTTGCTAACTCAATACAAAAGCTATTTTGTCTTACCTGTAATTCTTTCATGAATTTTTGTACAGACTCCGTAGGTCCACACACAACAATGCTGTTCTCGCTATTGCGACATATTATTTTAATATCCGTTGGACACATATTTCTTAGACTTCCATAATCAAAACTGACATGTGCCATAGAACTACAAATTATTTTTTCTTCAACACATGCCAAACCAATGAAGTATGCTGACAAAATAGTTTGTTCAATAGTAAGACATTTATCCGCGTAGGCGCAACCGAGTTCACCAGCAGAATGACTAATCATGTAATCCGGAATAATTTCTAAGGATGTCAAAAGGTCTACTAAGCCAATCTACAAATATGTACAAATTATATTACAATCAGACACCATATTTATAAATATTAATTAATCATAAATCAGTAAAATGTAATTTAAAATACATATTTATTAATCACATATGTATATATACATATGTTATATTGTAAATACATTTATAAATAAATATAAATATATATATGTACTTTATAAGTATATATGTATACCTCTGAAAATAAAATATAATTTAACACATTTTAAATAATAAGATGATATATAGTTCAAGTAAATTAAAACATTACAGAAAATTTATATTTTTGTTTTAACAATAATTATAATATAATTAATATTATTTATTCATAATATTTTACCTGAATAGCGACAATACCAAGAAAGGCATATAAAGCGTTTTCACACAATATTTCATCTGTCTTTGTCAAAATATTCGTGATATTTATACCATATGGTTGTAAAATATTATCGCACATTCTTATTGTATTTGCAAAAACTTGAAATTTTAACAAGTTTTGTCCTAATTTTAATTAAAAATTGTATTTATTATTCTATTAGTTATATACATATAACGTATAAAGTATTAAGTACCCATTCCTGGCCATTGTGTGCCTAAGGCAGAAAATATAAACCAAACAGGTCTTTTTATGTTTTTAAAATTTTGAATTTCCTGTATTGATTCTTGTTGTTGATTATTAAGTATAATAAATCCTCTCCATAAATGACCTTCTATATTGTCTGCATGGATGTCTTGTAATAAACGGACGTATTCTTCATCTATTGGATAATTAACGACCTAAAGTAAAATATTTTTTGAAACAAAAATTATAATGCAAAGGGTAAAATTTAATTATTTGAAATACTAACGTCTTTTAAAAACAACTTCACAGATTTTTCAGAACGTCCAGATAATATCACAAGCCTTGGCAAGTCATCATTCGGTAAACCATTGTTAATTTTCTGTTTGTAATTCCACTTTAATAATGCATGAACGTTAGCTCCTCCAAAACCGAAAGAACTGATACCTATGTAACCGTTTTTAAGTGGCAGCGGTTTTTCGACGACACAAACAGTTCCATTCATTAAGGCATCTATATCATTCCGTGGTGTTGTATAATTAATATTTGGCGGAACAAAACCGCTTTCGAATGCTATTATTACCTTTAAAATTAATAATAGTTTTAAATTAAAAATTTGAATTAACTTATTAAAGTTAAGTAGAGATGAAAAAAGAGAAATAAAAGCACTGTTTCATTTTATTTAATTAACTCAGTAAACATTTATATATATAATTCTTTTTGGTACAAGTTTGTTACCTATAGAATTCTACCAATCATGTTATAAGCAGAAGCAGAAGATTTTTGGATATACATAACGAACATAATTAACAATTTACTAAAGAGGAAAGAAAGATTAAGGTTATGGAACCTGTAGAAAAAGAGAGAGAGAGAAAGAGAGAGAGAGAGAGAGAGAGAGAGAGAATGGGGGAGGGAAATATAAAACATTGTTGTTTTACAAATGTAACATATATATAACATATAAATAATAATATAAAAATAATATATATAAATATATAAAAATAATATATAAATGCATAAAATAAATATTATTTAAAAAATAGTATATAAAGATGTGAACCATTTTGTTTTACCTTAGCAATCTGAGTGATGCCACTTGCTGACTCAGTATGACCAAGATTAGATTTTACGGAACCGATCATTAATGGAGTTGTTCTATTTTTACATAAAACGTTCTGAATTGCATTGACTTCCTGAGGATCGCCGACTTTGGTTCCGGTACCATGTGCTTCAATATAATCCAAGCAAGATGTCGGTATTCCGCACTCATTGTAAAATTCCGTTAGTAGATTAGTTTGTCCTAATTGCGATGGGTACGTAATTCCTTCCGGTTTGTATCCATCACTGTTTAATTTAATATGTGGACATACAGCATAAATCCTTTTTGCATTTTTGGCTTTTTGTAAATATATCACTGCCACCGTTTCAGCACGCACAAAACCGTTAGCAGCGGAATCAAAAGGTTTGCAGTAACCATTAGGTGACAAAACACCTGTAAAATGAGAAATATATTAAAAAGGCGTGTTTCACTTTATATTGAATAAATTTATTTGTCAAAAGTATTATATACTACTACTTGTTTTGTTTATTAAAAATTTTATCCAATTTTGTTAAAAATCTTATTATATTTTTTATATACTTATTAAAGTTATTTAATTTATAAAATTATATTTTTTTAATAAATGGAGAAGTACTTCTTTTAATTCTTATGCGTAAAGTAATCTTTATACACAATTCATAATAGTAACATATTTTTTAAAAATACCAAGATTTGTGAATAGTAAATTAATAATTGGACTAAAACATAAATTTGCAGTCCCAATTATCGCGTCTTCGCATACTCCTGACATTATATAATTGTAACCAAGTGCCACGGCAGAAAGGCTAGAACTACATGCTGTATCGGTTGTATGCGATGGTCCCTTTAAATCCAAGTAGTATGAAATCATGTTCGCTGTAGCACTTTTGCTACATCCAATAACATTTAGGCCACCTAACTAATTATGAAATAATGCATTTCAAAATACTAACACGCACATAATAATAAGTTTAATTATTTTTGTTTTAGTATATTTATGTTATTAATTATAAATTTCTTTTTTACCTGTTTTTTTTTATACAGAAAATCTTTTTGCGATTCAACAAAATATGTTCCTATAATTACAGCAGTATTTTTTTCTCGTAATTGCTTCGGATTGAATCCCGCATCGATAATTGCTTCGTAAGAATGTTCCATTAATAGTCTCGCTTCAGGCGAAAGTGTGTGAGTTTGATCCAAAGATAATTCGAAAAAATTCATATCAAATTTTTTTATATTGGTAACTGTTCCCATACGACTTGACATATCCGGGATATCTAGTAAAAAATAGTTTCATAAAGATGTTATATCCTCGTTCTCTTTTAAAATTTTAATTTAAAGTATACTTTTTCGATATATATATATATATATATATATATATATATATATATATAATTTACAATATTTCTTTTAAATTATATAATAAAAATAATAAAGATAAATTATATAAAAGTAAGATCCAAATGCGGACATAAAGATCAGATATCCAGCATAGGACGTTCTGAATAGAACATCCGTTTTAATTCCAATAATGGACATCCTATGAATGTCTATTTATATCCATGGACATGCGGACCTGAATTGGACTTAAAATGGACGTCCTTGGAACATCCAGTGCTATTTGGGATAGTAACGTAAACTATAATAATATATATATATTGTATATATACATATATTATTTAGGTTATACAATTATCTGAGCATAATTTCCCAAAGCACCCCAGCGTATTCAACAGATATTACGCTTCATTTTTTGCGATAGCTTCCTGATGTGCGAAATGATTAATTCCTCTTCTTATTTCTTCTTGCTAATTCTGTATGTTTAATTCCTTGTTCCTTATTCCTCTCATTATGCATGAGCCCATATAATGTGAACATACTGTAGACATATTGTGAATATACTGAAGATATACTTTAGACATACGTATAACATTCTTAAGATATATTCGGTATATTCTCATAAACTGCCAGCGAAATTCTATGGGATAAGGCAACGCGGACATAGTACGTTATGAGTATATACTCGCCATATCACAGACGTATCTCTAATATTATACGAATATTGCAATATACTTTTGCAATATCCTATTATCGTTCTCATAATCTACATGTGCTGTCTGGGGAGATATTAAACTATTAAACATGCTTTAACAGGTACGACGGCTTGGCTGAAACATGTTATATTATAGTCTTCTTTCTCTTACAAAATTGCCGTAAAAATAATTAGAATTTTTTATTTTTTGTTCAAATTTTTTTCAATTCTTAGAAACTCTCAAAAATACTTAAAAATATTAAAAAATTTTTTAATTTAATCAAAATTTTTTATTTTTAAAGTTTTTCCGAGAAACGTTTCAATTATAAAAAATCGAAACATTTATCAGAAATCCTGAAAAATTTTTTTTTAATTCTGACAAATTTTTTCACTAGGGTATATTACGATATCTCAGGAAATCCCTTGGACATCCTCTGGATATCGTTTGAGATATCTACAAGATATCAAATCGGTGGACATTTGTGCATCCCTTGGATATCCCTCGGATATCGCAGACGGTCCACGGATATCCAACGATATTGCGATATCCCAAAATGACATCTCAGGAACATCCCTAGGATAAAGTGTGCTGTGTGGGTAACTACCCATACAGCACAGGTAGATCCTTAGCATGTTCGCAGTATATCACAAACGTAGATTGTGTATATCCCATTAATATTCGAAATACGTACTATGATATTCTAAGAATATACTAATGATATTCCTATGTCTCGCCTAGAAGCCTACTCAGTATATACTCAGAACATTTTTTGTTATATCGTAAGTATATCAACAGAATATCTTGAGCACATTATCAGTAGCTACTCGAAATATCTTTTAGTATATTATGAATATGTTTGTAGAATATATATCTAAAGCGTATATTACTAATAAATTATATATAAATATATGTAGGATATAGTTGGAATATACATATATATAGGAATTCAACACTTGTTTATTTTTACATGAAGTTACATATTCTTATGATATATATATATATATTTAGTATCACATTTTATGAAATTATATATATTTAGTATCACATTTTATGAAATTATATATATTTAGTATCACATTTTTATGAAATTATATATATTATATATGTATTATGCATATACTATCACATTATAGGTGTGTTCAAGGAGACGCTATTAGCGCTATCAGCATCAGTCTATCCTTGTTCTACTTTTCATGTAATGAAGATAGACTGATGCTGGTAATGCTAATAGCGTCTCCCCGAACGCACCCTATATTGCATAGATTACAAACATCGTATAACAGATAATTTTAAAATAAAAATAGAAAACAAAACTCATGTATAACATATCTTCCCTTCCGAAACGATAATGGAAAAACTCGACCACATCAACTGAATAACAAAATTAAATCAAACCCGAACGTAGTAAATGTGAAGCTCGTCAAATATTAATTGTCAAATAATTAACAAAAAAAAAACGTGAAACTTGACTTGAAAAATCACTAAATCATATCTTCAAATATAACTTTTTTCTTTTCCGGCGCGTTCTTTTGCATGGACCAACCATATCTTTATCGGGGCTGAGATTTGATCATCTGTTGCGTTTCATATTGCATTATCTGCAACTATTTGTTGATGATTTGTTGATGATCCATTAACAAATTATTTACGTCTTTGAAGAACATTTTCTTGATACAATTGAGCGATCAATAAAGCTGTCTCTGAAAGAACATGTATTTGTAAAAAAATATACAGAAATTATTTTAGTTATTTCTCAATTAAGAATAATAAAACAGAAGGTAACATACAACATATAAAATAGTTAAATCTTATACCTTTGTGTAAGAGCATCAGGTGATATAGTCATTTCGTGTATTTACAGAATCCAACTGATCGCCTGTTAATGATTCTGTATCAGATGTATCGATAAGATTATCTATGGCAGTCTCGGAATCAATAGATGCCTTCGGCGGAAGTACCACTATCGAATCAATAGATGCCTTCGGCGGAAGTACCACTATCGAATCAATAGATGCCTTCGGCGGAAGTACCACTATCGGTGTAACATTAACTCAGTTTATATTAAAAAGTTAGGTGGCTTCTAAAATAATATACGAGAAATATAACATAATTATCTTGTAGATTAGTCATTAATTGGAGACTTTACCTCGGGTAATGACGGAATTGTTATCAAATGTTTAGAATACCGCATATGTTTAACTGTATTGTAAAAACTCTTTGATTCGTGGAATTGCTTTGAGAATCTATTGCGGTGTCCGGTCAATGTATCCGGGAGCACACCATGGAGCTTAAACAGGATTTTCACGTCACAATCATACAGGTGCGAAGCGTCCTGGATTGGAAACAAAGGCGCGAGTCGGCATTGACCACACAATGTCATCGAGCAGGCAACTGGCACCCAGCACCTAACCAAAAAAATTTTATCTTTTAAATTGACGGGAAATTTAATAGTATTGATGTTAGAAGCATCTTATTCTAAGTTTACTTCTTCCCGTAAATAATTCATATCAACAATAATAATACTCAATGTATATGTGTACGTGTGTGTATGTGCGTGGTAGGATGCATTATATATGTTTTATAGGTATATATAGGATATACATAAATGAAAATATGAATAAATTTACTTACGGAAAGAGGTCGAATCTTGCTGCAAACTTAATAAACAGTATCCCACGTGTATTTTTCCACGAATATTTTAGGAATATCTAAGGTTAGCTGGGAGATTTTATTTCCAGTACAGCCCGTCCACACACGTGATACACGTGCGAGAGTTAAAAAATTGTGTTAGATTAATGCATCCACACTCGACTGCGTTACACAGAAAACCGGGACAAAACGTCTCAACACATGTACGTGCGAGAGTTCAAAAAATTGATACGGGAATGGGATAAGCACGTCGATCGACTTGATCGTATCACACGGCAGATTTGGTTATGCGCGTCATTCGACGTCTTAAAGACGTCTTTCTAAGACGTCGTAAATTTTATTAAAAATTTTAAAGACATCTAAATGGCGTCTCAAATAAGATGTTTTAAAAAAAGATGTATTTTAGACGTCTTAAGAGAGACGTATAAAATAAGATTTTAAGACGTCATAAAGACGTCTTTTAGACATGCGTGTTGTCTAGGATTACTGATAATTTTAGTATATCCTGAGAATATCCGCTAAATAGACTCAATATTATTGATGAATGTCTTATATTCTGAGAATATTGGAAAAATAATATACTACAAGATATATTATATGGTTATTATTAGTATATCTTGGATATCTACAGTATATTCAGTGTCAATTCAGTATATACGAATGATATCATGTGCTGTGTGGGTATATGTTAATATGCTCCTTTTGTACAGCGCAGCACCTAATAGGTGTTGGGCATTATTCGAAGTCGGTGCAGAGTCATTCTGACCCTGTTGTGTACTAAGCGTCGATTTTTCAATAGTGAGCACGATGGCATATAGTTTGCGGCCACGTATTCAAAATGCCTTAGTACGTGTCGAGCAAGAATATTTCGATGGCAACAGTTTCTTTTGAGATGAATAATGTGTCAGTACAGTCAAACACTAACACGTCGTATTCAGATTATAGTGAAGCCGTCGCCGACAATAAATAAGTTAACTTTTACCACAAGTCATTTAAATAATAAAGTATTCACATATATGTAATAAGAAATAAATTTTTCTAAAATTTTTTTACAAAAATGTTTGATTTTTTTACCTTAAAAACCACTTTTATTACCTAACAAAATAAATACTTTTTTTTAAGGTACACTAAAGCACAATTTTTTTCTTGATTCTACTACATTTTAAAAATACACACATAAATTTTTAGCCAGAAATATTAAAAAAATAAAAAAATACAATTTTTTTTGTAAATTATGTTTTTTTCAAAAAAATAATTTCTTTGTGAATTTTTAAAAATATGTAAATAATTTCAACAGCACTTTTTATTTATATCAATTGATTTAACAATGTTCCAAGTACATCTGGAAATTTTTTTAAGTTGATCAAACTCGTCAATTTAAAATGGTGGACGATCAAAGTGTGCGTAGGGTCAGATTGACCCACAGTGTTCTCCGTGATCAAAAAAATAGGTGTGTTCTCCGAGGGTTAATGGATAGTTCACATCCGATTTATACAAATCCCATACGCTAATATCTCGATTATTAGTGGACCTAACCAAAGACAATATTGGACTTTTATGTTCATCTCAATCCCTTCTATCTTTTTACGAGCGTTAACCAACATGTTCAGAGACACCCTGTGTAATAAAAGTGTTTTTATTTTTCTGCTATGTAATTTACGAGCGGAGATATCACGATTAAAATTTTTCGCTAAAGAATAAATTTGATCAAGAAACGTCATAGTTGTCGTTGTTATTATTATCGTTGTCGCTCGGCCAAGTGGGGATTTCTATGGTTGCTTTTCGCGCTGCAGATGGCTGTACGAGTTGACACTTGCATCGCTAATTGGCGGTCCGCGCCGTCCGTATGCTTAGGCTGCATTCCGATATTCACTGCCAGCACTGAAATTCTACAGTGTATGTGACGTAAACTCATGAAGTAAGAATAAGGAGACTTATCTACATAGATTGAAAATGGTCACAAAAAATGTTCCGTATGTGGGAATGGAATAATTTGGACCATTTTGTCGCCATCTTGAAGTTTGTATATGTACACAAGTATTACATTTAGTTGAGGTAGTAATGAGTAAGTGTGTGCATATGAAACATCACATACACACACTTACTTATTACTAACTCAACTAAACGTAATACCATGTACATATACAAATTTCAAGATGGCGACGAAATGGTCCAGGTTTTTCCATTTGGCAAACCTGGTCACATACGGAACATTTTTCATAATCAACTTTTTCGCTCTACACTATAGAAGATACGTCTCCTTAGTCTTACTTCGTGCGTAAACTATAGATTTTCAGTACTGGCAGTGAATATCGGAACGCAGCCTTAAGGGGATACTAAACTGCTCGTCAAACTTGATCGAGGTCGATAATGTAGAGTCATTTGGGCACATTATTAACAAAATTTTGTATGTATTTCTTTTATAGATTTAGAAATCCTTTTCCAGAATTAATTGTGGAGAATTTTTAATTCTGTAAACACAATAAAAAGTTGTACATTGGAACAAATTGTACAATTCTGACGATAAAAACAGATAGGATCCTCTTAAACACCGAAAACTTTTTTTCTAAAAGGTTCCTAGGCTTATTCTTAAAGCACAGTATTGTTCTTTGCTGAAATGCCAAGTGCGCTCCATGCTTATTTTATACGTACAAAGTCTAAAACTTTTATACGCAGCCAATGTTTTCACGAGTCGACTACAGAAGTCGATAACAAAACTATAATTTTCTAACTTTCTTTCGTTTTTCGTATGAAATCGATCGCAGTGCACCGCGTTATTATTTGTACTTTAATTTTGGAGAAGGATTTTCAATTCCATGCAATCAATAAAAAGATTTCGGTGTCCGAAAATTAATGATAAAACAGAGCAGTTTAGTATTCCCTTAAGGGAATACTAAACTACTAGTCAAACTTGATTGAGGTCGATAATGTACCCAGTGAACACATTTTATAGCGGCAATATAACATGGAAGTTACATGTAATTTAACATTGTTATTCTTGTGATATGTAGGTGCTATATGACATGGATATATCCTGTTACGTGATATTTGTTATACGCAAGTGATATAGCTTATACATCGTTTTGGCGTTACAGTTATTCAACAAAAATTATATAATCGTAACATAACACGTTCGTATCAATGTTATTACGGAACGATGCGTCGTAGTTTACTCAGAAATCAGACATTATAACATCCTGAATGACAGATTTATTTGATAATAAAAAAAATTATTATAAAGATAATGTTTTCAAAAATAACGGTTTGTCTACAATTACTGCGCACAAAAAATGCACAAAATCGAAATTTATCATGTGCTGAACAAAAACAGAATAATAAATGTATACTATTCAATTTTTCTTAGAATTATTATCTACTATATATAGTTAACCATCTAATTAATCATTTGAACGCTTCAAAGATTAGTGCTAAATAGATCGCAATTTCCATCAAATTATTAAGGTTATGGAAAAAGATAAATTAACAATGAAATTAATAAGTAAATAAATTAATGCTATTTATTTTTAATATGTTTTGCAAAATTTAATTGCTTTTATAAAAAATAATATAGTTGCGTCAGTTTATAACATATACGTATATGTAGACAATAACAACCCAGCAAACACAAAGTTACATGTAACGTGCTTGTTAGTTGTAATTTCCCACTCAATAATATAATTATAATATAACACACGTGTTATATTACAATTACATTGTTGAGTGGGAAATTACAACTAACAGGTACGTTACATGTAACTTGGTGTTTGGTGGGAAGTACCCATATCGATGAGTCAAATTGGCGTAGCAGGTAGAGTACAAGGTTCGTCATCTTACCCACACAGCACACTTTACATTAGATTACAATAGATGTTGTCAGAAGGATAAAACATGTATAGTTAACTTATATTTTTATAAATAAATATGAAGTTTTACCATTTTTTTTACTTTGTTTACTATTTTTATATATGCGCGCAAAATAGTATGTAGACTAACTTATTAAAAAATCTGTTTTTGCTCTGTTTGTATAAAATAAAAAAATTTTTTTAATGTCATTTTATATAATTTTTTAGTATATGTGGCATATTATTAATATGCCACATTGTTTCCATAAGTGTATTTTCTTTATGTTCTGACGTTTTAATCTACGTTTCTTAAAGATTTAATTTACACTTCTGTCACTCTTTTGTTACATTATAATTAACTTTCCCTTTACACTTGATTTATGCTCCATTAATTGTAGAGATAAAAAAGATATGATGGGATATTATTTGGATGTAATAGGATATCGTAAGATATTAATGAATATCTTACAATATCTTATAATATTTTAAGATATTTTTTGGGATATCGAAATATATTAATAAGATATTATATGATATCTTAAGATATTTTACGATATTTTAAGATATTTTTGTAGGATATCCCGGGAACTACTCATTGAGATATCCGTGGAATCGCCTTCGTCTGTCTGGGATAATTTGGGATATCCTAAAGTGTGCTGTGTGGGCGTAGTCATGCTGTATGTTGATATTACAAACGAAACGGTTTATTGTATCACTAATAGAATTAAAGGAAGGTTGTCTGCATCAATACTACATAGTCAATTACAACAATTAAATGTTTAAAACTATTTTATTTAACTAAAATTCTAAAACATTATAAAAAATTGTTACGTCTTGATTGGAAAGAACTTTGCCATTTAATTACTATATAAAAATACTATAACTCTCCAATTACAGGCACACACAAAAAAGTATGCCCAGCGGATTAGACCATAATATCTTTATATTTTTGCTGAATCTAAATTCGAAACCCGTTTTGGCCCATCAGGTAAAAGTTCTTCAGTAACCTTAAAAAATATAACTATTAAAATGACACTTGTCGCACTAAAAATCTTGACGACTAAAACTGTTAGGGATAAAATTATTCTTATATTTTTGGTTGCTGCATTTAATTCTTACATTAGATTTACCTTTTTGACATTTAATAAAAATCAGTCATCATGTTTATAAAATATAAACCAAGAGTAGATTCTCAAATCCACATAATTCAGGGGAAGGGAATAAGAGATCTACTCAAGGCTTAAATCAAGACAGTATAAAAAGATTAGAAAATCAGATTAATTTTTTTCTGTGATAATGTACGTTTAAGAGCCTACTGTCTTGGTTTACATTTTGTAAATATGATGGTCAATTTCTGTTGAATGTCAAACTATATGAGGTACCGTAAGAATTAAATTTAGCAATCCAAAAATATAAGAATATTCTTTCTCCTTAATAGTTTCAGTCAAGATTATAATTTAGTCCAAAAAGTGTCATTTTAGCGGTTATTTTTTTAGGTTACTGAAGAATCTTGACCTAATAGGCCAAAATGGGCTTTGGATTCGGATTCAGCGACCCCCAAAACATAAGATATCATGATCTAATTTCTAATAATATGCCGGATACAACTTTTTTGTGTAATCAATCAAAGATTGCACTAAGTTTCTACAGGGGTAATGTAAAACTATAATAAATTGTAAATAATAAAATTATCACCTTTTTTCCAACGTTCATGGTTTCCTTTAACAAGGTCAACTTTATTAAACAGATTTTCTCGTAACTGATTCATATTGTCTGAATCTGGAAATCTTCCAGCAATACCAGAAATAACAATATCTTCACCGGAGTTAATATCGTTCCACGATTTACATTCTTTTTTGTCATCCATGGTTTTAATTACTGTTTTGATCTAGAAAAAAGGTTATACGTATATATATATATGTATGACACACACGCGCGCGCGCGCGCGCGTGTATGTGTGTGTGTGTGTGTGTGTGTGTAATACTGTACCTAGTTTTGACACTCGCAATATCACCGTGATAGTGTTTAAGTTGTAAGCAAGAAATTGACTTTAATGTCATTTTCTCAAGCTCTGAAGCTATTTATATAAACATCAAATCAAATGTTTATTGTAATATATGTTAATGTAATCTAAGCAATATACGCTGTAGATTTTATAACTATTATAAATATGTAACTTTCCACACAGCACGAGTCGATTATCAATCAACAGAAAAGGTCTAAGGTTGACTTCAAAGTCAAATTAAATGTCGACTTACATCGATAAAAATGTCTTGACTATAGTCTACTACAATCTGCCAGTAAGTCAACTTAGAAATCTACTTTATGGCGACTAAAAGTCAATTTTTAACCGAGGTTGTATGGTAATTATAAATCGACTTTTATAGTCAATTTTAAATCATTTATAATAAATTTTTCTTCTAATAATGACATTTATCAAAAGCTTGCTCAAATTTATTTAAGGGGGTTCCACTAAATCAAAATGAACAGATTTTTATGAAACTTTGTAAAGAAGTTCAAATTAGTGACATAAATTAACTGTTAAAATTTTAGAAAGCTGAACTAGCTAGTTATTTAAATATTAAATATTTTATTAACATGGGTTCTTATGGGAATCGATAATTTTCAGGATTTTTCAGTTTTTATTGTTGTATTAAACATAAAAGTAATAAACAGATGTTAGTAAAACTTTACAACAATACATCTTAACGGTCCAGAAAAGTACTGTTAAATTTTTGAAACGATGCACTTGCTCGTTTGAGTAATATAACTGATAAAATATAAAAATTTACAATAATCAAAGTAATGCAGCACGTAAGTATGATAAATGTGTACTAGTGATCTAACATGAATTTCAAATTGTTGTATTTAGTTATCTAAGAGTGGTACAATAGTAAAAAATGTTTATTCTCAATTTTTAAAATAATTATTGTAGTAATAAAGATATACTTTATAGCCGAATTTGTTCTTATATTCACCATTATTAACTTTAAACCATATACAGGAAAAAAAGGAAAGCAATAAAATGGTCATTTGAATATTTTCCTTTACTTGAACCTCTGTGCCACTTGTTGTGCCGGACCTGAACAGAGAGACTCCCTTAAATTAACCAAATTTGTTGAAATGTCAAACTTAACTTAAATAATAATCTATTTAATAATATATATGGATAAATAATAATAAAACAGTACAATATATTTATTTCCCTTAATGTCTGTTTTCAGTTTTTTAATTTTTAATTTTTTTACAAGTTTTTTTCAATAACTGTCTTTTTTGTCATTTTTCAAATATTATAAGTAAAATAATTACTAAAATTATATAACATGTAATCTGTTAACTGAATTCTAAAGTCATTTAATATTGTCCAAGCGAATTCAAAATAACAGTTTTTTTCTACCACAAAGTAACAAATAATTAAATATTAAACATAAACTTTTATAACAATCAACGATTCAGACATTTAGTTTTTATTTTACTAGACCACAACATTGCGCGCGCTTCGCGCGCGCCACTTAGCATTTTTATATTGAACATTGCACTTTTTTTTCTTCTGTAATATTACTCTCACACACTTTATCATATTTAATGCCCTTCTCTATCTCACGCTCTTTCTCCCACTCTCTAAATTATTAATTATAATATTAATGATATTAATTATATTATTTTCATATTGTTCAATATTACTCTTACACTTTACTTTCTTATTTAATCCTCTTCTTTATCTCTCACGCTCTCCCACTCTCCTCCCTCCACCCCTCTCTCACTCACTAAACACAAATTAGTGATTATATTATATTTTCATGTTTCTTAATATCACTCTTACATACTTTATCTCCATACTTAATCCCCTTTAAATAAATTAAAAATTATAATATATTATATGTAATGTTACCTGTTAATTTTCAATCAATTTTCAAAACTTTCACTTTCTGGCGAACTCTTTAGAAAATTATTGTACGCGTCCGGAACTATAGGAAAACTGTGTTAAAATAAATAAAATTCTCGATATTCGATTAGCATTTCCCGTCAACCGTCAAAATTCAAGTTTTCCACAAAATATAATTGTTTAAAAAATGTTTTAATTAATTATATCACCTGAATTCTATAGCAAATTATTGTACGCGTCCGGAACTATGTGAGAATTACGTTAAAATAAATAGATCAATCGATATTTGATTAGCATTTCAGGTCTAGCTTTAAAAATTCAAGTTTTCCAAACAAAATAATTGTTTAAAAAATGTTTTTATTAATTATAACACCGTAACTTTCCAAAAACTATTGTACGCGTCCAGAACTATATGAAAACTGCGTTAAAATAAATAGAACTCTTGATATTCGATTTGCATTTCACGTCTAGCCCTCAAAATTCAAGTTTTTCGGGCAAAATAATTGTTTGAAAAATGTTTTAATTAATTATATTACCAAAACTCTTTAGAAAATTATTGTACGCGTCTGAAACTATATGAGAACTGCGTTAAAATAAATAAAACTGTCGATATTCGATTAGCATTTCACGTCTAATCCTCAAAAATCAAGTTTTCCGGAAAAAATAACTGTTTAAACAATGTTTTAATTAATTAAAACACCGTATCTTTTTAAAAAACTATTGTACGCGTCCAAAACTATATGAAAAATGCGTTTAAATAAATAGAACTGTTGATATTCGATTAGCATTTCACGTCTAGCTCTCAAAATTCAAGTTTTTCGGGTGAAATAATTGTTTAAAAAATGTTTTAATTAATTATATTAACGGAACTCTTTAGAAACTTATTGTACGCGTCCGGAACTATATGAGAATTGCGTTAAAATAAATAGAACTGTCGATATTTGAACAGCATCTCACCTTTAGCCCTCAAAAGTCAAGTTTTTCGGGCAAAATAATTGTTTAAAAAATGTTTTAATTAATTATAACACCGTAACTTTTTAAAAAACTCTTGTAGGCGTCCAGAACTATATGAGAATTACGTTAAAATACATAGATCTGTCGATATTCGATTAGAATTTCAGGCCTAGCCCTAAAATACAAGTTTTTCGGGCAAAATAATTGTTTAAAAAATGTTCTAATTAATTATTTCACCTGAACTTTATAAAAACATATTGTACGCGTCCCGAACTATATGAGAATTACGTTCAAATAAATAGATCTGTCGATATTCGATTAGCACTTGTCGTGTAGCCTTAGAAATTCAAGTTTTTCGGTCAAATAAATTGTTTAAAAAATGTTATAATTAATTATATCACCTGAACTTTATAGAAACATATTGTACGCGTCCCGAACTATATGAGAATTACGTTAAAATAATTAGATCTGTCGATATTCGATTAGCACTTGTCGTGTAGCCATAAAAATTCAAGTTTTTCAAGCAAAATAATTGTTTAAAAAATGTTCTAATTAATTATATCACCGGAACTTTACAGAAACATATTGTACGCGTCCCGAACTATATGAAAATTACGTTAAAATAATTAGATCTGTCGATATTCGATTAGCACTTGTCGTGTAGCCTTAGAAATACAAGTTTTTCAAGCATAATAATTGTTTAAAAAATGTTCTAATTAATTATATCACCGGAACTTTATAGAAACATATTGTACGCGTCCCGAACTATATGAGAATTACGTTAAAATAATTAGGTCTGTCGATATTCGAATAGAACTTGTCGTGTAGCCTTAGAAATTCAAGTTTTTCAAGCATAATAATTGTTTAAAAAATGTTCTAATTAATTATATCACCGGAACTTTATAGAAACATATTGTACGCGTCCCGAACTATATGAGAATTACGTTAAAATAATTAGATCTGTCGATATTCGATTAGCACTTGTCGTGTAGCCTTAGAAATTCAAGTTTTTCAAGCAAAATAATTGTTTAAAAAATGTTCTAATTATTTATATCACCGGAACTTTACAGAAACATATTGTACGCGTCCCGAACTATATGAGAATTACGTTCAAATAAATAGATCTGTCGATATTCGATTAGCACTTGTCGTGTAGCCTTAGAACTTCAAGTTTTTTAAGCAAAATAATTGTTTAAAAAATGTTCTAATTAATTATATCACCGGAACTTTACAGAAACATATTGTACGCGTCCCGAACTATATGAGAATTACGTTAAAATAATTAGATCTGTCGATATTCGATTAGCACTTGTCGTGTAGCCTTAGAACTTCAAGTTTTTCAAGCAAAATAATTGTTTAAACAATGTTCTAATTAATTATATCACCGGAACTTTACAGAAACATATTGTACGCGTCCCGAACTATATGAGAATTACGTTCAAATAAATAGATCTGTCGATATTCGATTAGCACTTGTCGTGTAGCCTTAGAAATTCAAGTTTTTCAAGCAAAATAATTGTTTAAAAAATGTTTTAATTAATTATATCACCTGAACTTTATAGAAACATATTGTAAGCGTCCCGAACTATATGAGAATTACGTTAAAATAATTAGATCTGTCGATATTCGATTAGCACTTGTCGTGTAACCTCAAAAATTCAAGTTTTTCAAGCATAATAATTGTTTAAAAAATGTTCTAATTAATTATATCACCGGAACTTTACAGAAACATATTGTACGCGTCCCGAACTATATGAGAATTACGTTCAAATAAATAGATCTGTCGATATTCAAATAGCACTTGACGTGTAGCCTTAGAAATTCAAGTTTTTCGGGCAAAATAATTGTTTAAAAAATGTTTTAATTAATTATATCACCGGAACTTTATAGAAACATATTGTACGCGTCCCGAACTATATGAGAATTACGTTCAAATAAATAGATCTGTCGATATTCGATTAGCACTTGTCGTGTAGCCATAAAAATTCAAGTTTTTCAAGCAAAATAATTGTTTAAAAAATGTTCTAATTAATTATATCACCGGAACTTTACAGAAACATATTGTACGCGTCCCGAACTATATGAAAATTACGTTAAAATAATTAGATCTGTCGATATTCGATTAGCACTTGTCGTGTAGCCTTAGAACTTCAAGTTTTTCAAGCAAAATAATTGTTTAAACAATGTTCTAATTAATTATATCACCGGAACTTTACAGAAATATATTGTACGCGTCCCGAACTATATGAGAATTACGTTCAAATAAATAGATCTGTCGATATTCGATTAGCACTTGTCGTGTAGCCTTAGAAATTCAAGTTTTTCAAGCAAAATAATTGTTTAAAAAATGTTCTAATTATTTATATCACCGGAACTTTACAGAAACATATTGTACGCGTCCCGAACTATATGAGAATTACGTTCAAATAAATAGATCTGTCGATATTCGATTAGCACTTGTCGTGTAGCCTTAGAACTTCAAGTTTTTTAAGCAAAATAATTGTTTAAAAAATGTTCTAATTAATTATATCACCGGAACTTTACAGAAACATATTGTACGCGTCCCGAACTATATGAGAATTACGTTAAAATAATTAGATCTGTCGATATTCGATTAGCACTTGTCGTGTAGCCTTAGAACTTCAAGTTTTTCAAGCAAAATAATTGTTTAAACAATGTTCTAATTAATTATATCACCGGAACTTTACAGAAACATATTGTACGCGTCCCGAACTATATGAGAATTACGTTCAAATAAATAGATCTGTCGATATTCGATTAGCACTTGTCGTGTAGCCTTAGAAATTCAAGTTTTTCAAGCAAAATAATTGTTTAAAAAATGTTTTAATTAATTATATCACCTGAACTTTATAGAAACATATTGTAAGCGTCCCGAACTATATGAGAATTACGTTAAAATAATTAGATCTGTCGATATTCGATTAGCACTTGTCGTGTAACCTCAAAAATTCAAGTTTTTCAAGCATAATAATTGTTTAAAAAATGTTCTAATTAATTATATCACCGGAACTTTACAGAAACATATTGTACGCGTCCCGAACTATATGAGAATTACGTTCAAATAAATAGATCTGTCGATATTCAAATAGCACTTGACGTGTAGCCTTAGAAATTCAAGTTTTTCGGGCAAAATAATT